>NW_005842880.1:141900-197240 GCF_000455745.1 Alligator sinensis
TTGGTATATAGGCTGGTAACGTCCATGGTGGCTAGGAGTGTGTTGCTGGGAAGGTGGTCTATGTTTTTAAGTTTCCGTAGAAAGTCTGTGGTGTCTTGGACAAAACTTGTTCTGTGGGTGACAAGCGGTTTTAGGATGGATTCAACAAAACCTGATATTTCCTCAGTTAGGGTCCCATGGTTGGATATGATAGGTCTGCCAGGGTTCCCTTGTTTGTGGATTTTAGGGAGCATGTAAAAAGTCCCTGGGTTAGGTAGCGGGGGGATCAAGGTCTGTAGTTTTTCTTGTAATCTTGGTGGAAATGATTTGATGGTATTGTTGAGTTTTTTGGTGAAAAGGGGAGTAGGATCTTCTTGTAGTTCTTTGTAGTAGGTGGTGTCAGAGAGTTGTCTGTTGGCTTCCTTTATGTAATCCTCACGGTTTAGGATGACTATGGCTCCTCCCTATATCCTTAGACCAACACGGCTACAACCTAAACCCCTGCAACATGTAAAATAATGGGAGCACTTCAAAGACCTCCCCCTGACCTCCTCCAACAACTATTGGTTAATTTGTTTTGAGTCACCATTTCAAACTAGAATTGGAGAAGCAAACACCATGGTTTTGTTTTTAAGGTCCATTTTATTCCCTGCTTTAAGTTACAGTACATATGCAGGCCTGGGAGAGTTATTATTATATATAGAAACCACAAAATCCAGTTCTCCCCCCTCCCACCACACTGGTGTCAAGAAGCTAGTAAAATGTCAATCCAACATACAGAGACAAGCTTCAGCAGACAAAGGAACAAACACACTGCTGCTACAACCCACACAACAAAGGGAGCATCTTACATTTGTGGTTTGTATGGCATCCCGATACAGGAATTTCCTTTCCTGTACTAGAATTTGCTTGCAAGCAAGTAGCAGACTAGGATTCCTGCTTTAAAAAAAAACAAAACAAACAAACACTAATGTCCCTAGGGTGATCCTGTTCATTATCTTTAAGAGTTCCCTGCAAGGGAGATGCAGACTAGTATCAGATGCTCAAATTGCCTTTGGCCGACCAACCTTCCTCCCTCAATTCACTTTGCCATACAGGAGACTACTAGGCTGTTAGCTACAGCAGCAAGTGAAGAGATGCTGAACGCTGGGTAGCAGGATTAATACCGGAGCAGTGGCTGGGGGGGGAGGAAAGGGGGGGGGGGGGACTGACACTGCAAAGAATCTATTTCAAGATTAAAGTCCCACTTAAAATGCAACCTTTCTGTGGGAAAAGGAAAGGAAACTAGGCTTCCTGGGGGAGAGGGCTCCCTTACAGGAGGCATTTAAGAGGGGGGGAAAAAAAAACAAAAAAAAAACAAAAAAAAACCACATCTGCCTTCCTTGTCAGAAGTATATACACAAGGGAGCATAGATGATTCAAACGAACGTCAAGAGGAAATGGTAAAAAAAATAAAAATAAATAAAAAAGAATTACGTAAACTTCTACTTCTGTCACCTGGACTGGGAAGAAGTACCAGAAATTTCTATTCAGAACAATGGAGTCAATGAAGTCAGATTTTTTTCTTCCTTCTTGAAGGAACGCTATAACTTTGCTCCCAGGTCTCTTTCTAGCAGTAAGTCTAATTCATTATGGTGTAGAAACCAACACCTCTGGAGAATCTGTCATATATCATGCATCTTAGAAGCATATTGCATATTCACTGCTGGGAAGAAACCTAATTATGTTTAGGAAGGGAAAACCACTTTCCCAGTAATTCTTCGTCTTATTTACATTGCAAGGTATGTTTGCAAGGTACTTTATTAATTTTTTAAAATAAACATTTATTAAATAATTTTCATCTCATTTTTCTTGTATTTGACTGGTGGACCAGTACTTTCTCTGTTCTCTGGGATTGAACTCTCACACACAGGTTCTTCCCAAGTACTACTTTTTGTCTTTCAGGATGCTCACATATTTTTTTCTTCGTTTCTATAAGTGAATTTTTAAATTCAGTCAGGGTAAGTAAATTTCCTAGTACTGGGACAGAATTCAAACCAAGATGCAATTCAAAGTCACGTCAATTAAAATGAAAGAGCCAGTGAAAAAGGACTGAAATGTAAAACAGCAAGATAAACAATCATTTTCATATAAATTGTTCGCAGCTGAGTTTGTGTCTCACACACACGGCTTGTCAAGAGATTTGGTTTTTTTCAGAAGTATGGTCATTGGGACCAAAACAACTGAGAAGCATCTGAATGATGGTCACATCCAAAACTGATTGGTAAACTTTACTGATATCAAAAATCCATAGCAACTGGCTTTTTAAATCTATAATTCTATAGCTGCAAAACAGTGCTTCCACATCTCTTTACCCAACTGCATTCTTTTTGCAAGCCTCTGTTAGTATCATTACTTGCTTGCAACTCAAAACACAGTCCATTTATGGAATATGTGCATGTATGTATATACATATAGTGTTTTCCTCACAAAAAGAACATTTTCCCCCCCCAAAAAAATCAGCTAGAAATTGGGATGCACATTAGGGCTGTGCAAAATTTTGCCAGATGTTTTGTTTCAAAGTTGTTTTTATGCATTTTGAGCTTCAAACAGCGAAATCTTAATGAAACAAAGCCTTCGGAACAGCTTCGAAATGAAACAAGGGCACTCAAAATATTTCAAGTTTCAAAGCCAGGATTACTTGGCTTCAGCACCAGTTCCAGACAGAAGCAGCAGCCTCCTGTCAGGTGACTCAGATCCGGGGGCCATGCCCCCAGGAGGATTCTGGGACATCCCCCAGCCCTCCTGCGGGTGCAGGCCCTTTGATCTGTGCGCCTGATGACAGCATACCATCTTGCTGATGCCGGCAAGTGACAGTTTTGCTTTTCAACACCTGGAGGTGCCATTTCCCAGAAACCTCTGCACCTAGCTCCTTGAAACTTGGCAGGCTTCATACCTGCAGAAAGGGCTACCATCCCTTCATGTTTCATCCGAATCGGGCTAGAAATGACAAAGTTATAGGCAGTCTTGTGCTTCCCCATTATAGCCTTTGGGCGAAACGTGGAGCATCGAAACAGTGGAACAGTTTCAAAATGAAACGAAACTCAAAACAAAACACTGTTACATCAAAACAGAAATCAAAGCAGAACGGTGCTGTTTACAATGTGCACTAGGACTGTAAGTGAGGAAGTATGGTAATCAATCTTCAATGTAAACCTCTGCAGGGGAAAGCAAAAGTAACACTATACATGCTCCACAGGGAGTAGTACAATAAGCACGCTCGACTCCCTAGCAGCTGCTATCCTGTTACTTAAGTATTTTCAAGAAAAAATTTTCTTCTTCATTCTACGTTTCAAAAAACCAAAGGGCATATACGTTATTTGGAGGGGTGTGCTGTGTGCAAATAAATACAGTATTATACATGCACTGAGTTAACAGCTGCATCAAAAAATTACTTTTAGAGCTAATGTCAGCAGGTAACTAATGGACAAAGATCAAGGTTACATAATGTCAAAACACTAAGTACAGAAGCTAACTTGAGAGGTCAGCAGAAAAGACTAGAAAGTTTTAAATATTTAAGATGATACACTTCGTACAAGACCAACTATACTGCTTCCTGGAAACACTAAATTTAAAAGCAGTTTTACTGGAATTTTCCATTACCTACAAACAGAGTAAACAGAGCAGAGTGGTTCTCATAATTAATCTCTTAAACAGTAACAGGAAATATAAGTGTAAGATGTTAATTTTTATTTGCTTGTTAACAAAAGTTAAATTTATCAAAAAATTTACCACAACTGAAGAAACTGCCTGTTCCTTGATACCCATTATTACTTTGCTTACAAGTGAATACCATGCATTTTATCTTCTCCTAAATCCACATCTGAGGGACAGTGAGGAAGGGGTTCTAAAGAATAACCGTGAATCTGTGAGAATTCTGCTAAGTTACAGACTGTTTTCTTGACATAGAAATGATACATTTTAACTGCTTGCATTCAAAGGATCCAACAGCCTGAAAAAAACCAAAATTTAATTGTCAGATGAAATTAGTCAGACTAACCATCTAGTCCTTAATTCCAATGAGCTTTTCAAAGGACAGTTATGTATTTTAAATAGAAAAAAAAGATAAGCAGCAGACTGTTGGGGGAGAATTTATGTGACTGCAAAGTGAAATGTTATAAACTCCTTTTCAATGCCAGTAGAATACCACAGAAAAATGTTTTCTTTTATTTGGTTTCAGTAGGTTCTCAGATGCCCTCTGACTCTCCTCACCTAGTTTAAGGTATTTAATATATTAGATCCCAGGAGTCAAGAAATCTTCTTGTTGTCCTTATTGCCAGTAATGAGACACTGTAGAATCCAGAAGTGATTCAAGCCCATATTACAATTAGACAGATTAACGTTGTTCTAAGAACTAAAAACTGAGGAGGAGGTAGCTGCTAGGGGTGTGCAAAATGGGCCATATTTGATTCAGATTTGGCATGAATTGGGGACAGTGATTTGATTCATTGATTTGAATCATTGTCCCTGATTCGATCCAGCTGAATCTGAAGATTCGATGCTGATTTGGAGAATCAGTGATTCGGCCACAGACGTAGCTTTAAATATTTTTCTATATACCGCAAAGGTACCAGGCACAGCTCGTGAATGGAGCATCCCACAGGAGCACAGGGGGGCTCCCATGTGCTTGGCAGCAAACCAGGAAGCAGGTCTGCCACCAAGCATGCAGGTGGGCCCCCTGCTCCCTCCCCTGGCTTGGCAAATCAGCTGTGAGGGAACCCCGGATACCCCCCCCGACCCAGGAGGCACCAGTCACTGAGCCGGGGGTTGTGGAGGAAGCCCCTCCGTGCGCACTCCCCAGCAGACCCAGAAGTGGACTGGACGTGCTTCTGGTCCACTTCTGGGTCTGCTGCTGAGCACACTGGGTCCTCCCCCCCACGCTCCCATGGGACACTCCATCTGCCCCACCATCTCAGCATTAATAAGCTCCTGGTACCTTGAGATACATAGAAAAAACATTTAAGGCTGTGTCTATGTCTGAATCATCGATTCAGAGAGATTGAAGGATCTCCCGATTCAGAGATTCAGCCACCAAAACAAGCCGAATCTCCGCCGAATCGAATCAGCAACTGAAGCTTTGAACAGTCCTAGTAGCTGCACTTCAATCCCAAACTAGTAATTTCTCTTTATCCCCACCTAAATAGTTCATTAAAATTGTTTTCTAGCACTGTTTGCCTTAACCAGATATCTCACTTCCCAGTACATATGCATCCTTGCCTTTTGTTAAGCGCACCCAAACTTTGGTGAATTTCCTCAAGAATAGAAAAGCAAGCTTGCACTAGAATGTTTTAGCCAACAAAGCATAAACTGAGGACATGACAAATTAGATTCCCCTCTGTAAGGACAGTTTAAAAAAAAATAAAAAATCAACCCCTGCAAAACTGCATTTATTAAATGCTATACAACACAGCTTCACTCATGTGTGTAAATTAAATTAATAAAAAGGGCCATATCTACAATGTTTCAGCACAGACCTTGTACTTTCAGCCAGTACTACAGTGAATCGTTTCCATCAAAACATAAAATATAAGGATATAGCAAATATGACCCTCCAGGGCCATTTCTGGAAAACAGCTATTTTAATTTAATGCCCATGAAAGGTGCTAGACAGATGACCCTGGCAACCAGAATGAAAGCTTTCTACACAGTCACCCCGTGGATCAACAGTCTTGGATAATAGATTTCTTGGATTCTTGGCATCTCGTGCATTAAATCCTCCAACCCAGTTGTCCTCACATCCATTCAGCCTCTCATCTCTCTGCTGAGGACTCCTATTAATAATGAGTAGGTCTATCAAGCTGCATATTTTCACCATGCATAAAATAGCAAAATTCACATGAGATCTAAACAGAAACAAGCTAACAAGCATTTTTCAGTCTGATCAAAAGCTACCAAAGAATGGGCTGCTACTCTGTCCATCATGATACTGGGGACAAACAGCAGTCTGTTTTGAAGCTGGAACATGACAGGGCAGTACGCGAGCTGTACTCCAAATTATACTACTTTTAGAGTGGTGTCCCATAAAACAACATTAATGTTACCACAGAATGTGTCCTTAACCTGAATTCCTACCTAGGGGTAAGAAGGCCTGTGGCAATTTGTTCAAACTGTTATCGTCTCACATTTGTGTCAGTAGCCATACTATACTGGCTAAGCAGCTCCAACCCTTACAAAATCCTAGGTGAAGAATTCAAAAAGTGGAAGGTGCAAGAGTGATCATGGTTCTGTGCACACCCATTTAGTTTGGAGAACTACTGCATCAGACTATCCCCTCTAGCACAGCTGCCTTATTTTGGCCAGAAAAATAACTGGCTGAAAATGTGTCACTGCTCCCATCAGAGTATCACATACGTAGTCCACTGTTTAATGAAATACAAGTCTGTTTACAGGACACTACTTACAACATGATCATCAAAATCAGTAAAGTTACTCGCGCTGAGGAAGAAGTCTCAGCTAAAATGAAATCTACCCCATACCCATGCGGCCAGTAACAGCTCTAGTCAAATATTTTGCACTGGCAAAGGTTTCCCTTTCATCTGCTTAGTAGCATCACTGCAGCATCATCCTCTGTGTTGGCCTGCATTGGATGACGTGCTTTCATCACCACCACTAGTTTGACTATTCCAACTGGCTCTACACCTGCATATTCTTCAGCTGTCCCCAAGTTCACTGACATCTCGTAGGCAGGCTGATATTGATATTAATTTTTCTTTCATTTAC
Organism: Alligator sinensis; assembly: GCF_000455745.1. Lineage (NCBI taxonomy): Eukaryota > Metazoa > Chordata > Crocodylia > Alligatoridae > Alligator > Alligator sinensis. The sequence goes on from NW_005842880.1 coordinate 148,639, forward strand.
TCAGCTGACTACAGGTCAATTCAAGTTTGATCCTGGATTATAGTCTCTCAAGCAGTTTTCCTAATTTCATCTGGTTGTTTTGGGGGGTTTTTTGTGGTGTTAGTGTGATGTTGTAGTCTCTGGAAACAGATTAATCCACATTCCCACATGACCTTCAGGGTCCTGAGAACACCAAAGTCCTATTATAATACATGTTGCTGACAAACTGGTCAAAAGAAAACCCATTCAGAAAAGTGTATACACAACTAACTAGTCACACACACAGTAAACTTCTAGCGGGCCAAGAGCCCAAATGGAAGGTCTTGTTTTGGAAGCAGAAGAATAAGGTGAACTTCATCTATTTGGGAGCACATTTTGAAAGAGGCCCAAATTCTGCTCTGCAATAAAAAAAAGCACAAAAATGATGGCTAGTACAGCCCCAGGAACAATAGCTACCAAGAGGAGCCCCAGTATTAAAAAAAAAAAAAAAAAAAAAGCTGTACTACAGCAAGGAGAAAAGATATTTATGCAATATATAACTATATCCAGCCTGGGTGTTTTTTTATGCAGGATAACAATTCAGGCCACCCTGAAATGAGTTCCTAGATATCCCCTTTTTATGACATTAGAAAATAACTTTTTCCATAGGATTATCATTTGTGCTACATAATGCCCTAGCTAGCATATCCCAGGTGTGCATGTAGCCTTAAGTTCTCTTGACAGCGGTGCTTTTAGTAGACCACCTAAATAGTGGTAGAGCCGACTCTCCAATAGCCTAGGTCTGCTACATTACAGCAAGTATAAATTCAGTAAAATACAACACAGTCAAACAAGCATCACCAGGAAGTGAACACCCAGAACTGCAAAGCTGAGCAAGCAGGGCTCACTCTCCTACCAGTTTCCACCCTGACACTTGTGCCTTTAATAGAAGTTTTCAAGGCAGGCATCTGTAACTGGAAGGAAGCCCTTCATTCTGGATATTAAAACAAACAAACAAACAAACAAACAAACAAACAAACAAACAAACAAACAAACAAACAAACAACCAACCAACCTTGTTTGTTCCTGAATTTGCAGGTTACTACTACAAGAGCTGTGCTTAGAATCTGAGCAGAAGAAAGATAGAAATAGAGGAAAAGAAAGTAGCAATTTTCCTGAGATTTTAAAGCTTCCATTTTTAAATGGTGAGTTTCAGCTGTCAAAAGTTCTTTATTCCTCTTACATGGGCAAAGCTGGGGTTCCAAAGATCCAAAAACCTATTCAGAAATGCTTTTTAAGAACATAGTCAAAGTATCAAGAGACCGGGAATCAGTTCCCTTACGAGCTTTGAAAGTTTTTACGCAAAAACAAATTAAAAAACCTGTAAATTTGTTGTATGATTTTTGGAAGCTATGAAAAACTAGCTAACAGTTTGTAAGGGGAGGGAAGAAAGTTTAGCCTTTACAGAACAAAAACAATGCAATTTCATCAAGAGCAACATTGAACCAGTTAACCCCAGCAGATAGTGGGGTATCAAATAGTATCAAAATTATGGCACCACATATTTGACAAGCTAAATCTACTACGAAAAGACAGGCTACATACCTTTTTCAAAAAAAAGAAACAACTGCAGTATTTTGATGCCTGTGCTTTCATATACCTGGGCCAGTTCCCTGAAAATTTTCTTCTAGGAGCACATAGTAGAGCTAAGTAAACTGGCAAGAACCTGCTCTTAACATAATGTTACATTTCAGGAGTTTCCAACAGTAAAGAATAGGCCAAAGCATTTTTTCCAAACTTGGATGGTGAGATTATTTAAACTACAACTTCAGAGCAAAAACTCATTTAAGAATTTACTTGAATTAAGGTCAAGCAATAGTCACCCCACTCCATGGAAAGCAATTAAAGTTACTCAATTCAGATTTTCTAGAGGAAAAAAAAGTTTTTCCCCCCCCACCTATCCCCTCTTCTTGGGATCCTGGAATAGAATATGAGGTCACTAAAGATGTGAATCTTGCATCTCCTTGTCAAAGAATTTCCCAAATTGTCACATTAATCAGGTTTCCTTGTTCACTTTCTGAGCCCAAGGGCTGCTGGAATTAAAGGGATCCCCTCTGCTTTGAGCTAGGACAGATTCATACTTTCAGATGAGAAAGCAAGCAGTGATCCCCTGGTCCAGGAGTAGTCACAACCTGTGGCATGGGGGCCAAAGACAACCTCTGTATGGCAAACAGACTGAGTGGATGACAGGAAGAACAGTGGTAACTATGGCAGGAAGCAGAAAGCAGAGCAGCAGATTGAGACAAGGAAAAGAGACTTGAGAAAGATACAAGGCTAATTTGTGACATGGCTGAAAAAAGGTTGACCCCTACCATGTTAATCTGACCCACCTACAGGACACAGGACAGTTTCACAGTAATTTCTTCATTGATATCTTAACTTCTGTATAAACTAGAATAAATGCATGCAAAAACATTCCCACTAATTTAAAAGCCTTAAGCAATGACAAAGCCTCTACAACATTTAGTAAGCTGTTCTGATGGTTAACTACTCTCACTGTAATTGTGTATCTTGTTTCCAGCCTGAAGTCATCTAGTTTAAGATACTGGATCTCAGATATTTTAAAGAGTTGTTAAATCAGAAATCATTTCCCTATGCAAGTATTCTCATACCACGACCAAGCCAACCCTTATTCTCCCTTTGAGACAGAATTTAAGCTCAAAAGCAGTCCCTTTAGGACTTGCTGATTGCCGGTAGAGGAAAAATGAGGAACTCTCTCATAATTATTCCTCATAACCTCAGCAGTAATTACAGGCTTTTACAAAGGACAACAGATTATGGCAACTAACTAAGCAATTTTAGCTGGAATACAGAAAACATAATCCAACCCTTCCTTAATCAGTAGGATGCAACGGGTTTCACAGTGGTGAGGCACAGGTGTTAGGACCTGCTTGTTTTCAATTTGAGCAATTTATTCAAGAAATCTGATGGCGGCAGACTTGATTAGCATGGCCCACCAGAGATGCTCCTAGCAGGACCTGCTTGGGAGGACAGCAGTGATACATGCTTAGATAAATAAAGAAGCTCAACAAATTTTATAAAGCAAAAAGTAAAAGTTATATTAAATAAGAACAAGGGCATAGTAACTGTATTCCCCTAGTGAGGCAGCAAGCAAGGACCACGTATTGGAAATGCCGTACCACAGGGAAGGAAAGCTGGCAGTGAAGATCACCATACCAAATATTCTGCTTCATTGTGCATTAGTTATCCTCATTGTGGTTAACTGTTTTTGTCCTATAGGCAAAATATTTGTTTGCTATTTATTCAATTAAATTTCACACAGTTATTTGCTTTCCTATTTTTAATATTGTTTGTTTTTTTCATAAGCCAAAGAGCACTAAGGATTGGTTAACTAAATAAAGCAGAGTGAGTAGTACAGAGATTCTTGCTCTAGGACATTTCTATCATGTTTCAAATTATGAAACATTTTTTGTAATCTGGCAACGGATTATGTACAACTTGCTTGCTGTTTTAAATTAAATGAGTACATCTCATTTATAGGGAAACATTCTTAACATATTTCCTATCATTAGCATCAGCCCTATTAGATTACTCATTTGGTGTTCTCAAAGAAAGAGCCAATGTGTAAAGTGTGGAGTTTTCTTTTGGTTATTCAAAGGCACATGGTCCAGTAAAAGGACACAATGGAGCAGAAGACAAGATTGAATAGCAACTTCCATCTTTTCCTATTTATTTTCCAGCCAATCAATGTATGGAACAACTTGGAGCTCAATGCCACATTATGATTAGGAATTCTATTACCCATTTCTGATATCCCCGGTCCTTCCCTCCCCCCATTCCGCTTATTTCCATAATTTTGTTGGGAAAAGACTACGCACATAGAAGGAATCTACTAGTATTACTAAGCCAAGTCTAGCGTAGACTAGACAGCATTCTAGTGTGGTAGCAACTGCAACCTGTTAGACAAAGTATTATAAAATGTTACCTGAAAACAGCTTTACAGTAAGTAATTAAGTGACAAGAGATTTAATACTTAAATTGGGTTCAGAGAGAGCTCTAGCAGCTCAGTGGGAACATTAGGCTAAGTTTGGTAGCCTATACTTCCTTTGGCTATATGAAGTGGGAGTGAAGAGATGCCATTCCTTCCCCCACCCCCCATTCACATTTCATCTTCCAAAAACTCCAGGAGCATACCTGCTTAACCTGTGGATGTTCAGGATTCTGATTAGGGATCTCCTGCCTGCTCCCTGAACAGAAGCCATGTGTGTGACAACACAAGTCATGAAATACAGAGCATCCCACAGTTCCTGGCTACACAACATAGTCTCTGGTACAGCAGAAGCACATAGGATGATGCTTTGCTCTCACCCTACATATTCAATTAAATATTAAATGTTGCCCTAGTATCACTATTAATGTAGAACATTCCCATGGATGTTTTTCTTTTGGGGATGGAGTTTTTTTGCGCACCTATGCAGCAATGAACACATCACTGTTTTTATTGCCTTTAGGACAACACAAAAGTTGACAAGTTACTTTTAGTTTAGAGTGCTGCAGAGGTGAAGTGAGCAGGGGCTCACTACTGATGCTGGTACCGCACAGGACATGTTAAGAAAAATTTCACCCACCACTGACAGAAAACGCACAGAGAATGCACTTATGCTAATCATTCTATACACACACTTGCAAAATGCATACAGCACATCATATTCAATGCCTATTACATTTATCACTTCTCAGGACCATTTTACAACTTATGAAAATCCTACAACAAGAAACAATTACTGGCTTTATCTTCTCCACCCAAAGTCAATCTTTAATTAATATGTCCAAAAAAGGCCTAAAAAGCCACAAGTCTGATAGAGGTCAACCAATTTCTCTCTCAAGACTTCCAACTCTCAAGAGTGCTGAAATTTGTATGAAAACAGAAGTATAAAAGGTACTCTCTTAAAATGAGAACAAAAGTAATTAAATTAAAACAAAATTTAGCCAAGCAGTATCCTTGACATTGCAAAGACCAGAAGCAAGGCAGAGGAGGAAAGGGACTGAAAAAGTTTTTTTTTAGCTAGGGTGGGGTATACTACTGGTTGTTTGTTTTTTTTTTTAATTGCTTTAAATGCTATTCAACATCCAGCTTGTACAGACTACTTAAAATGTAGTTGAATTAGCTCAACTTTTTCATGACCAAATATCAAATTAGTTACTTGTTCCGTTGCCTTGTTTTTCCGGTCTTAATGGCTAAAGTCTTATGGAGGCAAAAAAAAAAGTCACTGTTGCAGTGGTGAATTTCAGATGAGGGAAAAGTTCCCCAACACTAATTCCTAGTCAGTTATGCAGATGAACTGACTGGATGCAGAGGAAGTTTTAATTGGTAGAATGGAAAGCTGTTGCAAGAAACAAGGACTGTTCAATTTTTTCCTATTAATGTCCTAAATGAAACTTGTGAAGTATGACGTTTCCTAGGAAGCATTATGGCATATTTTTAAAATTTCACTCTAACAAGTTGTTTTATTTTGTTCAAAATGATTAGATATTATGGAATAATCATATGGCTTTTCTTTCACTGAAAGCTTATAGAAAGTGACAACATACACATTCCAAAATGAGCTTTCCCTTCAAAATGAAGCATATGCTGTAAGCTGGTTAAAAAAAGATTCTCTTAAAGACTGAATGTTACTACAACTTAGAGCAAATTTTACCTGGGAGTGAAGATGGGTGGGGTTGGGACAAGGGAGGGGGATTTAAAATGGAAACACTGTAAAAGCTTTAACTATAACTTATATAAATGGTAATAATGCAGTCTTTTACCTAACTCCTGAAGAAATTAAAGGGGGGAAAAACACCACCTTTACCTTTGTTCCAAGACAAATTGTTCTACTGCTTCAGATCAGCAAAAGCACTTCATTTTATCTTGAGAATACAGTCCTGAGGTATTTAATTACCCTGGTCAAGACCACTAAATGGCCTGGCACCATGCCCTCTCTCTCAATCTCTGCTGATTGATAGCATCAATAAAATTCACTCGTTTTAATTAAACCTCCAAACAGGATCCCCTTTTGCCACTTGCTAGATCTACCAGCACCCTTTGCCAAGTGCTTCAGTGCTACCAGCACTGAAGCACTTGCTTCAGTGCTGGTAGAACAAAATACAAGGTGAAGAGGGTGTCTCCCTCACCTTCATAGTTCATTTGCCTCCAATGTTCTAAAAGAATTTTTACACAAGAAATATGTATTTCACAATTCTGGGGACACTGGTTAATGGAAAAAGATCACTATTAAAAAAAAAAAAAAAAAAAAAAAAAAAAAAAAAACTCATCTACCCAGAATTCCTCTTTGTTAATATATATGCACAAATACAAAAAGGACAGACAAAAGGAGTAATTTCAGTGGAAGAGATCACTCAATACTGCACTCTTTTAGATGCAGAGGCTTCTGGGCAGACAAATTATGATACAATCACTTTAAGAGATGCCTCCTGTTGAAAGAATGGTTAATGGTTCACAAGTAATGAATTTTTTAAAAAGTGGAGCTGCACATTTTTAAGGTACATGGAAGCGCATTTCCAAAGGCGTATGTGAAATCTGCAGCATGTTCCTCGCCTCTAGTCTTTTACCTTATTACCCATTTTTGTAACTTACTTGACAGCATTCTGCAGCATTTCATCCATTTCACAATTCCAATGTTACATTATATATTTTATTTATATAGCTCTCTGAACTTGGATAGTTAACTGAAGGATGGTATCAGCGAGGAGCATCTCTTGCAATAAGTGTTACCAAACAAATGTGGCAAGTAAGCTTTCTACCAACTCCACACTTCATTTTAAAAAGCCTTAGGATTTTTTTTTTTTTTTTTTTTTTAAATACATGCAAGAACTGTGGAGGAGTGGGCAGAAAACCTACAGATTTAATACTTCTGATTAAATATTTCTTAAATCTATATTCCCCTGACAGGTAATAATTACTCTTGTAAACACTTTACTAGTCAACCAAAGAAAGGCTTCTTTCGGAAACTTCATGCAAGAGAAGGCATATTTAACCAGCTTTTGCCTAGGAAGGAACAGACTGCTAATTCAAAAGAAAAGGTAGGAGGCCTGGAAGCTATATGTGCTGACACAAGAGACGCAAAAAGAAAGTTTGAGACACTTCTATTGACTCATCTAAGATGGTACACACATATCTATGACATCAGTAAGCTAAGAAAATTCCATGCTTGTTTTTCCACTGTACCTGAACCTGGACAATTTTAATCCTTCTCAAATTATATGGTTAAACCTTTGATGGCAGACGAGACAGCATCTTGTACTTCAACTTAACTTGAGTTAGCACGATTGGAAAAAATCCAGATCTATGCCAGTGGTGTTCTTTGGGACAGAGCTTCCTGGAGTCAGCAGCTAGGGTCAGTTTTGCACATATTAAAAAAAGACACACTTCTTCCCATCACAGATTAAGTTAGAATCCAAGTTTCAAGGTTGTCTGGTTCTCTGCCTTCATTCCTAACTACATTCTACAATCCCCTACTGCCTGTGCACATCTGACCTACGGGAAAGATTTCTTTGATCCTACATTTGGTGCAAAAATCAGCTGCGAGTGGATCCAAACATGACTACAGTAAAAGCCATGTTGTCCAGCACTTTACAAGCCGCCATGCTCCATTAACTGGCATGCCAGCTTGTAAGGTAAAAATGAAACTGGAAGTGCCGATCATGGCACTTCCGGTTTTGTCGAGCCCCCACGGCCCAGGGCAAAGCAGCCTGTGCTGCCGAGCCTTCACAATAACAGTTCTTTTCCCCTTTTTCTTCTGCCCCCCTCCCTGTCCCTCGTAGCACAAGGGGCGGAAATGCTCCACATGCAGCAGGAGAGGCAACCTCTCAGGTAACTGGCATATTTTGTTATCCGGCACTGCCGATTCCCCATGGAATCCAGGTGTTATCCCCATGTTATCCGGGTGCCGGATAACAAAGCTTTTGCTGTACTTGGTGGGGGGAGAGGGGGAGGGAAGGGAGGGAAGAGGAGGGAGAGAATGAAAAAAAAATGCAAACCATGTAGGACATATTTGAAGAATTTAAAACAAATTATTCCCTGCAATTCTCCTTTCTAACTGTTAGATTCGTAAATATTCATCCCCATCAATGTTTCAAAAGCAAGATCAATTTACAAATAAGTAACTTTCAAGAATCTTCTCTACTTCCAGAAAATAATGGTAGTGACCTCCCTGCAAAGATCACAGAATTCAGTTAAGCCAGTGACAGAAATAGGAACACAATTTTCTATTGTTCCTGTGGACAAATTGGAGACAGTCCAGTGGAGGGCAATAAAAATGGTGACGGGGCTGGGGGGCATGACTTATGAGGAAAAAGACTGGGGGAACTGAGTTTATTTAGTCTAGAGAAGGAGACTGAGAGGAGACTTGGTACCAGTCTTCAACTACCTGAAGTGAGGTTTGAAAGAGGATGGAGCTAAGCTATTCTCAGTGGTGGCAAAGGGCAGAACATGGAATAACGGTCTCAAGTTGCAGCAAGGGAAATTTAGGTTAAATATTTGGAAGAATTCTCTCTCTTGGAGGGTAGTAAAACACTGGAACAGGTTACCCAGAGAGATGGTGAAACCTCAAGGAGGTTCTTACAGTGTGTGCAGGACATCCACCTAACCCAGATGGTGTCCAGTCTCACCAGGGGTAGCGCCTTGCTAGACCTGGTCTTAGTATCAGGGTATGATCTTGTGGGGGACCTGCGGGTACCCTGTAACCTGGGTGATAGTGACCACTACTTGGTAGAGTTCACTATCCAGCAAAGGGTGGGCAGAACATGGAATAACGGTCTCAAGTTGCAGCAAGGGAAATTTAGGTTAAATATTTGGAAGAATTCTCTCTCTTGGAGGGTAGTAAAACACTGGAACAGGTTACCCAGAGAGATGGTGAAACCTCAAGGAGGTTCTTACAGTGTGTGCAGGACATCCACCTAACCCAGATGGTGTCCAGTCTCACCAGGGGTAGCGCCTTGCTAGACCTGGTCTTAGTATCAGGGTATGATCTTGTGGGGGACCTGCGGGTACCCTGTAACCTGGGTGATAGTGACCACTACTTGGTAGAGTTCACTATCCAGCAAAGGGTGGAAAAAAAAAAAATATGTGATGCTGAAGTTTTAGACTTCAGAAGGGCCAACTTTAGTAAACTTAGGAACCTAGTTAGTGAGGTGGCAGAACTCAAGAGCATCGAGCTAATGGGGGTCCAAGTGGGTTGGAAGTTTCTCAAGGGAGTGATCCTTGGGGCACAAAAGGAGTCTATCCCCTTATGTGGGAAAGGGGCTAAGGGGACCAAAAAGCCCCCTTGGCTGAACAGGGAGCTTCAGGAAAGACTGGGGGCAAAGAAAGAGATGTATAGGCAGTAGAAGCAGGTAGCAACCACCAAGGAGGCATACACCACCCTGGCGCGCTATTGCAGGGAGTCAGTTAGGCAGGCCAAGGCAGGACTGGAGCTTAGGCTGGCTACAATAATCAAGGACAACAAGAAGTCCTTCTACAGATACATAGCGAGCAAAAAGAAAGTGCAGAGTAGCATAGGGCCCCTGCAGGACAAATCAGGTCAGTGGTGGTTGACACAGGAAAAAAAAGCAGAGCTCTTCAGTGAGTTCTTCACTTCAGTATTCCTTAATACTGACCAAGACAATCCCCCCACCTTGAGCACAGACAGTAATCCAAAAGGCACCAGACAGCCAAAGGTTAGTGCTGACTTAGTTAAGGAGCACTTGAAAGGGCTGGATGGCTACAAGTCAGCCGGCCCGGATGACCTCCATCCACGGGTGCTGAAGGAATTGGCCAGTGTCATTGCTAAGCCACTGGCATGGCTGTTTGAGCTCTCATGGTGCTCTGGCCAGGTCCCTGAGGACTGGAAAAAGGCCAACATGGTGCCATTTTTAAGAAGGGAAGAAGGGAGGAGCCAGGTAACTTTAGGCCAGTCAGTCTTACCTCTATCCCTTGGAAAATACTAGAAAAAAATCATCAAAAGCGTATTTGTGAAGGCCCAGCATGGGAAACGATGCTGAAAGGAAACCAGCATGGGTTCGTCACAGGTAGATCCTGCCTAACAAACCATATAGCCTTTTATGACCAGGTCTCGCACTGCCTTGACACAGGAGCTGAGGCCAATGTCATCTACCTGGATTTTAGGAAGGCCTTCGACACAGTTTCACATACTATTTTCATAGGGAAGCTAATGGGCTGTGGAGTGAACACCTACAGTCAGGTGGTTGTGGTTGACGGGTCATTCTCAGCCTGGAAGGAGATGGGCAGTGGGGTCCTGCAGGGTTCGGTCCTTGGGCTGGTGTTAGTTAATATCTTCTTCAGAGATTTGGACGAGGGTGTGGTGAGCACCCTCTCTAAGTTCACGGATGATACCAAATTATGGGGCAAAGTTAATACACCAGAGGGCAGGGAGCAGATACAGGCTGACCTGGACAGGTTAGATCAATGGGTGGAACGTAATAGGATGCAATTCAACAAAGATAAATGTAAGGTACTCCGCCTAGGAAGGAGGAATCCCCAGCACACCTACAGGTTGAGGGATGTCCTCCTCAGCAGCTCAGAGGCTGAGAGAGATCTTGGAGTCATACTTGACTCCAAGATGAACATGAACTGGCAGTGTAAACAAGGCATCAACAAAGCCAATCGCACCTTGTCATGTATTACCAGATACATGACCAACAGATCGAGGGAGGTGATGTTTCCCCTCTTTGTGGCATTAGTCAGGCTGCAGTTGGAGTACTGTGTCCAGTTTTGGGCACCGCACTTCAAGAGGGACACTGAGGGTCTGGAGAGGGTTCAGAGGAGGGCCACTCGCATGATTAGTGGTCTCCGTGAAAGACACTACAAGGAAAGGTGAGCGATCTGGATCTCTTCAGCCTATACAAAAGATGGCTGAGGGGTGACCTTGTAGCCACCTATAAATTTATCAGGGAAGGACAGCAAGGAATTGGGGATGCACTGTTTACCAGAGCGCCCCAGGGAGTAACTACGAATAATGGGTGCAAACTGGTGGAGAGTAGATTTAGGTTAGACATTAGAAAGAAATTTTTTACACTAAGGGTGGCCAGAGTCTAGAATAGGCTTCCAAGAGAGAGGTGGTGCTATCACCTAACTTGGAGGTCTTCAAGAGAAGGCTTGACAATCACCTGGCTGGGGTTGTCTGACCTCAGTCCTCTTTCCTGCCAGGGACAGGGGGTCAGACACAATGATCCATTGGGTCCTTTACAACTCTACAACCTATGAATCCATCCTTGGGGGTTTTCAAAACTCAACGAGACAAAGCCTTAGCTGGGATCTAGTTGAGGATGGTCCTGCTTTGAGCAGGGGGTTGGAGCAGATGACCTTTTGAGGTCCCTTCAAACTTTTCTATGATTTTAAGTGACAAGTCATAGGAACCCAGTCTTGAGCTCCATCACTAGTTGGACAGTGATGGAGTTCTGCATGCATCACTAGATGTATGCGTAGGAACAGTGCCCTCTGAAATCAACTGTGTTCAGTGTAGGGAGAAAGTGGAAAAAATCCTCCTCGTTAATAATTCTTATTTATCAATTTTATAACTCAGAAAATGGACTGCTTAAGGCAAAATGTGACCAACAGTTTTTTTGCAAATATGAAACATTCAGAAAAGTGCTAAAATTTCCCATTAGTTTTGCAAATTAAAGCAAGCATGTGTCACAATACTTTACCCAAATATAATCTCAACCTTGTTTAGTAAAGTCAAGTGACCAGAGATTAATAACCCCACCTCTCCCCTTTTAAGAGAAAAATATGTAAAGTGAGCTATTTTCTACTTGATATTGGAAATTAGATATAATCCCATTTCACCTTGGTTTAGCTTCAGTATCTTGGCAATACCACACATTAAAAGGAATATAGCCTACATAAACCACAGGCAGAGATCAATAGAACTTCATCGGATTGCTATGATCCTAGTTGTGATGCTGCTCAAAAAGAAATATCCCTTAAAATGACAGGATCCAACTGAATGTGCATTTATAAACACATGCATATTGATATGTACAATAGATGTGTGGTCCAGGTACACTTTGGCTCGCTGGTTCAGGGCTGTCAAACAAAATGCTCTATGGCAGGTTGCCTGTTTGGAATTGTAGCTACCAGAAAGTGGGCATCATTCTTGGTAGAGCTGTATGGTTTATCTGCCCCCATGACCAACTCTGACATCTCTAGGGAGATGTTAAGTAGCTGTTCGAATTTATACCAAATCTAAATCTGAAATATTAAAGATCCTTGACTTCAGATGCTACATGGGGTGCCCAGAGACACGCAACTTGGACAGCACAGAATAATGCATTAAAATCTTCCCAGAATATCAAACTATGCTCCAAGGAAGAAGAAAAATTTCTAAGCAAACCTACTATAGAAGTCCTAGTAGAACTCTAAACCTACTAATCTATATCCAAACCAATAGAGGATGCAGGGCTTAAATGGGTAGTAGCTTGAGTACACATAACTGTCTGATAAGACTGCATTGCCCTCAGATACGCAAAACTCCATCTTAAGTCAAAGAGTCCTTTGGAATCAGAATACAGTTCTTGACAAGGAGCCACATTGATGCAATTAGCAAAGTGACAGGAAAGGAAGTGAAGTTTCTATACAATTCACCTAATAGGTAGCCTCATTTTTGGCCTATTGCTTTTTAAGTAATTTTACTTATTTACATCTAACTCGCTTAAACACAAGTCCTTATACATTTCACAAACTATGGCTTTAAGTTTAATAGTAAACCTATATCTGTTCTCTCCCAAGCTCAGCATTAGTTTGGTGGCTATTTTTAGGCTTTTTAACACTAAATCCTATTGTTTACATGACCTAGAAGATAATCTGTTTATTTTACGGGGAGATAAGATACTAGTGTGTCATTTACTTTGTATCTGTTTTCTTACTGATTAGAAGAGATTAATCACTTTTAGTCGCAGCTATACAATGATTATTTGCATTAATCATTTAATAAACTGAAACAGGATTTGAAATACACATGCTGACAGTGAAAACTAAAAACAACTTACTGCCAACCTTAAGGGGCCATTTCCTTTTTGGATGTCTGGTTTGACTCACCACATGATATACTTTATTCCTTTCCCACAATCCAATTATGTAGTGCCCCCAATAATATTTAGAAATTGAACATATAAGTTGTGTTTCAGAGAGATGTTATAAAAATAAGTTTATGCTCAACTCCTTACACATTACATGTGTACTAAAAACTGCTCCATTAATGCCCATTGCTACATGTGCTAGTTTGTGAATATATACTTTGTTGTTCAGGCCAGCAAAACTGAGATTAAAATCTACATTGCACTGAAGTCATAATTAACACCACATACTTTTATTGTTTTGGTTTGAAGTCTCAATCCATTCAGTGTGTTGATGGCCTTTTCAGCATCCTTGGGGTCAACATAGTTCACAAAGCCATATCCCAAGCTCTGTCCTGATTAAAAAAATAAAAAGGAGACATTATTAGTTCGGTGATACTACATCAGGTGAACCAAGGTATATAAAATCTATGCTAATACACTACCCAAAATTGCCTATGTTAGAGACTGTGCACTGCCTGACACTGATTTTTTCAGTGGCTTACTAGTCCTATTTTCTCTCACCCGTCTTCTTAGAAGGCATTAATGTTTGTAACGGACTCCCCCTACCTTTTCATAAATTGCCCTAGGTTCAGTACAGTGCTTTAGTGCATCGAGAACTTTTATAGTTCTATTCGAAAATAGCAATGAAATTCCCAGACAATGCTTAAGAAAGCAAAAAAAGAAGTCTTAAAAATGATTTGGCACTAGAAAGCCTAGTTAAAGCAGCAACCTCTCTGGAAGCTAAACACTTCTACAAATATTTATTTAGTATATATAGTTGTACTTTTTCACTGCAAAGCCTATTTTAACCTTATGTTCAAGCTATACAGCTACACAGAATTTGGCATCAAATGATCATGTCTTCATAAAAAGACATGACAACTTTGTTTTCTTTTGAATCTTCATCTAAGGCATGATGTGTTTTACAAGTATTTTGTATTAGTTTTGGATCACTAAACAAGTTTTAACAACTGGGTGGTATCTCATTATGTAGCTGTATGGGTGACTTAAGAGAACTTTAAACTTCAAAACCTAGTATGCCATCATGAATATTAGGTGCCTGCAGTATAGGCTTTTTTTTTTTTTTTTTTTTTAAGAGGTTTTTGTATCTATACACACACAAAACTTTAAGCTTGCTTTGTTCAACAAAGGCTTAGAACATAATAAGCATATCATTTTTCATCTGCAAAGAGATTTTCAAATGCTTGCTATCATCACTGTAAAGTAATCAATTATTCTCGTTTTAGATGTAGGAAAAATGAGGCCTAAATGTCAAGGTCAACATTTTCAAATTTGGATTCTTAAAATTAGGCATTTTCACACACAGAAGCACATGGATGATGGCCTATTCAGAAATACCAAGTGCTCAGAACTCTTAATATTTGTCAGAGGAAAACACATAGCATAAATGTTAAAATATTTTGAGGTTTGACTTTATTGCAATATGATCAGGAGACATACGCTAGCCTGATCCGTTTCTAGTAACAACAATAGCAACTTGTTGCATGATTGAGCAGAAAGGAATCATGTTTGTTGATGTCATTACACTAACATCTTCAACAACTCACTGTGGTTTTAACATTAAGCCAAGTCTAGTGCAATAGCATCTGCTGATCTGTTGTATGCAGAAAGAGTGAAAAAGTTTAATTTCTTCTGATGATGTGTAAAAGTGTTGTTTCACTCCAACCCTATGTACCACTTTCAAAATGTTCATGAAATCGACATGTGTTTGCATTACAGTAGTAACTGCATGCTAGTAACAAAGTCCTGGAAGGGAATTCCATCAAGTTAACCACAGGAAAAAGCTCTATTAAGAAAAAACATCCCTGACCTAGAAAGGATTTAAAAAAAGAGGCAAGAGCAGATTAAAAGATACGGGAATGAGAAGTTAATTTGGCCAGTTTGGCTAACCAGATGGACACATTATGCATAACAGTGATCA
Organism: Alligator sinensis; assembly: GCF_000455745.1. Taxonomy (NCBI): domain Eukaryota; kingdom Metazoa; phylum Chordata; order Crocodylia; family Alligatoridae; genus Alligator; species Alligator sinensis. The sequence goes on from NW_005842880.1 coordinate 163,676, forward strand.
GTTTAATTTCACTATCTGCATACACACAGTGAGGTTTATACTATGGAAGAGAGATTCCAGAAGATAATTAAACAAGGGTTAATAAAGGACTTTCAGGAGATAAGACAAGGATAGACGACCTGTAGTAGCTGCCTTCCATGTGAGGTTCCAAGTTTTATAAAAATCACCTACCACTGGAGTGACTGGTGCCTCATGAGATTGGGGGGGGGGGGGGGGGGGGGCGTTGCTGTCCCCTGGAACAGGGCTCCACTATGAATTTTTTGGGGGGGGGGGCACATGCCCCCCTATACCCTCTCCTACTAGTTGCCCATGCTACCACATTTAAGTTTGCAACAATCACAGTTAACAACCAAATACACTTGATCTAGTAGTCAAGCCATGCAAGACATCCCTAATCAATTATGAGGATGACAGGTAGCTCTATTTCTGTCTATTCACTTCACCTATACTGCAGAAGAAACAGTAAAGTAAAAAAATGTACTAATAACAAAGGGAATCCACTAGTCACCACTCATCATAACAAAGCTACCTTGAGAACAGCACCAAATCAAAATTGACCTAATCACATCATGAACTAAAGTGATACTGGATAGCAGTCTTCTAAAGAAAATTACTAAATACAACCGATATGGTAACTATTTCTAAAGAAGAATATTCAGAATTTAATCTCCCCAACTTCAGAGAATTGGTTATAAGCCAATAAGTATTTCATAATATCATTCTCAAAACCAAAGCAGTATAGTGAAAAACCTCTGCCTTCAATGCAAGTGAATTTGGAGAAGCATGTCAAAAGTCCAAAGTGATCCACATTTGTCCTATAAGAAACATCTTTAATTTACTTTGTACCTAATTTAAAAAAATAGAACAGCTGATGGACTCCCAACCACAGGGGGCCCCACACACCCACGAGAAGGTAGCTGCTGCAGTCTCCCATGTTCCCACAGCTGTAAACCCTGTAAGCTGAGGGCTCCCAGCTGTGGGAACATGCTTCTTGCCAGCGCAAAGGGAGCCCAGGATAGGGCTCCCCCTGCCCTGGCAATAAAGTACAGTGGGATCTGATTCATGATCCCACAATCACACTTCCTGCCATGCACATGTGGCATGGCAGGGGATGCAGCTGTGGGGATCATGCCTTAGATCCCATTGTGCCTTTACCTGCATGTGTAGAGGAGGCCCTAAATGAAAGTACACATTACATGCTGCTCTTTACTTGTTTCTTAACAATCAAATTGTGTAGTTTAAATCTACACATTTATTAGGAGTAAACTGGAATAGGTTACAGCTGTGCAACATCACAATGTTCTTTAGCTAATGACACCAAAACCAAGACCAAAAAATACCCAATCTGGAAAAGGCAAGAATATTCACGAAAGTAGATAACAGCAGAAAATATATGCATCTGGTCAGTATACATGCAAAAGCTTTTTAGAAGATCTAGACAGGAGAACATGAAAGGACTCATCTGTGTGGTTTCTAGGGGTGTGTGAAGTGGGCCCTATTCGATTTGGATTCAGTCTGAATCAGGAACAGTGATTCGATCAGTTGATTCGGATCACTGTCCCCGATTCAGATTCGACTGAATCCGAATCTGAAGATTTGATGCTAATTGGAGAATCAGCGATTCCGACAGACACAGCTTTAAAAGTTTTTTCTACATACCTTGAGGTAGCAAGTGTGGCTTATGATCACTGCAATGTTGAGGCACATGGAGCATCCCACTGGGGGTGGTCCTGCATGTGATCGGCAGCAAACCCAGAAGTGGACCGGAAATACTTCTGGTCCACATCCAAGTCTGCCGGTGAGTGCGCTGGGGGCCCCCCCATGTCTCCCCAGCTCAGCAATCAGTTACGGGGGGACCCCAGATGCCCCACCCCCAGAACCAGGAGGCATCAGTTGCTGAGCCAGGAGGGCACAGGGATCCCAGGTTTGCCAGGGAGCACACAATGGAAGTGGACTGGAAGTGCTTCTGGTCCACTTCCAGGTCTGCTACCGAGCGTGCTGGGGAGACCCTGTGCCTGTGGGACACTCCATGCACCCCAGCATTCACAGCCCCTGCTACCTAGAGGTATGTAAAAAAACATATTTAAAGCTGTCTCTATGTCTGAATCCACGAGTTGATTCAGAGGGTTCCAATTCGATTCAGAGAGATTAAAGGGTCCTCTGATTCAATTTGGATTTGGAGATTTGGCCACAGAATTGGGCCGAATTGAATTAGGGACCAAAGCTTAGCACAGTTCTAGTGGTTTGCAACCCATAATTCGCAGCTGGTTACCAAATCAAGAAAGAGCTTCTCAGCCGTTTGCTGGGGCTTTTACTTAAAAAGACATCACTTCTCTGATCAGCTCTTCTGAAAAGGTCATACTTCATGCCCTTTCATGTAAAAGACCCATCAAGCAGCTGCAATGCCTCCTGTACCCTTAAATACTTAAAAAACCTCATCTTTGTTAGTGGGGGAGGGGTTGGAACCTATCCTGTGAAACATCTGAGCTCTGCTGAACATAATACTATTAATGTAAAATATTTGAAAATTGAACATGCAAGAATTCAAGTGTATATATGCCTCAAAAAACTGCCAAGAATAGCCAGATCAGGAAGTTTAATTATAAGGTTTTAAATCATCATCATGACTCTGGTGCTAACTACTTTTCATAGAGTTTTGTATGAAATTGTCACAGGAAATGAGACTTGGCTTTGCTGACTTGGAGAAAGAAAACCATGAGATTGCTCCCAATCATGGAAGGCTTTTTTAGAAGTAACACTCTTATAATAGGTTTATTATTCCAAAATGTCATTCCACAGAACACAAACTCAAAGCCCTAAAAAAGTTGGCCATGAAAGAATTTTAGCCCAAGTTAACATGGCTAGGCAAAGAGCAGAATAAGCATTTGATTGCAATTAGGATGATCTAAGTGAGGAATTTAACACTAACTATCCTACTTCATGTGATTTATAGGGCCAACAGTTTTAGCAAGCAAAGTAAAAAGTAGTATGCAAGGTCCTGCCATTAATCAGGTTGTGAAGGGTGAATTATTCATCATTGATTTATCTCAAATGGGAACTATAGCGGGTCAAGATTTCCGTGCCTCTTAAGAGCACCGACTCCTCAGACAAAGAGTTATGGCTTTTTGTGCTCAACAACTGTATGGCAGAATATTGGCTATTTTTAAAAAATCTTTTTAACACTTATTGTCACCTGAAGTTCTGCCTGGAGAATCTGAAAAATTTAAAATAGTCTTGATTTCTGCACCAGTGCTTTTACTTCCCTTTATTTCCTAGTGCTTAGATACCATTTCTCTGGGTGTATCTACACGGAGTTACCCCAACGCAATAAGCTCCACTGCAGCTCACACCAAAGTCAGCTGCTCATGGACACAGTGTTTACATGTATTCCGAGGCTTGCAGCAATTTGAACCAGAGAAGAACAGCTAGTTGGTTAGGAGGCATAAGCTGAGTATAGGGAGAGGGGGTAAGAGGGCATTAAAAAGTAAAGCCTAATAACACAAGCATGTCTGCAATTAGGGCAGTCTTGTAATGTCAAAGGGGGACTCTAGGTAACAATAGCCATGTGATCTGAAATGAGACATCACCTAATCCCTAAGCTTGTTCTGTGTTGATGCTTATGTTTTGCTTCAAGAGCATATTTTCTAGGCTTTAGAAAGAGGGCTTGAAGTCTGTGTTACAGGTTAAAAATATTTTAGTGAAATACCCTAAAATTAATACTATCTTTACTATCCTCTCTAAGCTATAAACGTTCTGGATAATGAAATGGTAATAAGTTGAAATTGCCTTTTTTCCCATTTCATGGGGAGGTTTTGTTGAAAAAATTGACCATGGTCAAGTGAAGAGGGTTGGTTAGCGATTTCTTTCAAGCACAAGTAATTCAGTAAATACTTATGAGAGCGTGCCAAAAAGCTGCTTTGTATAGAAGTGCTGTTCAGTGTAATGATGCATTTTGTATCCTGCCATCCTGCTGCATTGGCTGGAGCAGAGCTAGGTTTGAAAACATGAATGTTTAATGTCCAGAAGAGGGATGGGAAGAGATTTTTTGTTCCAGATGCAAGCGGTGGATGGCAGGCATGGTTGCGATTGGCAGGAGGATTTCCTTGTGTGGTGGTTTGGGCAGAGAAACGATGGGTAAAGGAGCTAGGGAGCAGTCCTTGGGTTTGCATTGGAGTCCTTGGGTTTGCGGGTGGTGTTTAGAGAATCCTGTTGGTGGGTTGTTTATTGTAAGCTGTTCTGAGTCCTTTTGGATGGTGTGGATTATAATTATTTTTTTAAAAAGCTCACTACTTTTATCAGTGCTCCCTCCCTTTTATTGAAAATCACCACACATTTGAACCTTCTTTATTTTTTCTTCTCCAAATTAACCTTGGTTCGTCTTAGCACCCTGTCAATGAGAACTAAGATACAAGACGCTTTCTATCATGTACAGCCACCTGTCCTCCCAGGGTTCCCATTCTTAACCATGAAAAGCAATTCCTGTTGCAAGCAGCGAAGGTATCATTTTAATATAAAGTTTATAAAGAGAATCCCTAGAGTCCCATTACTCTACATCAAAAACTTTTTAAAGTTGCTGTCCCCAGAAGAAAGGAAAACGTGTTCAATGCTCTCTTCAGCCTTCAGGAATTTTGCTGCCACTTTAAAAGGGAGGATTTAAGAATGGACGACAGGTCAGCTTTCCTGTTGTTCAGGCTGTATATGACTAAATGTTCTCTGTGGATTGAATCCCATTGGGAATTTCCTCTCTGAATGTTTCTTAGTAGAGGACTTTCTTGAAACTCCTATGGCTATATTTGCAGTATTTAAATAGGCTTTATTTATAGTCAGCACTTATGAAATGATTTGGGCTTGATAAAATTAGCTCACTTGGGGATTTCTGTACAGAATGGCAAGAATTGATTTAAAACAAGAAGAAAAGAATCCTTCACACACAAGCATTTGTGATGTGGTAGTGGACCCAACTTAAATGCCCATTACAACACCTACCTCAGTCCTCTCCTTCCCTTCACTCTTTCATACACTACCAAGGCAACATTATGTCCTTAATGTGCAGCTGCTTGCTAATCCTGGAAAGACCATCATCTCTCCCTGTGATCTTCAGCCCTCCTTCCACTGTTAATTTAATGAGTTGATATTCATGGGGATATCACTGACCACCACTCCGGATTTTTGAAACCAGAGTGGTGGCCAGTTGCAGAGCGGGGTGGTGGGGGGTGCCGTGGCGGTGCGGAATGATGGATGGCGTCAGCAGCCACCATGTGCAAGCTTCCCTCTCTGCTGCTCTGGGACCAGGCACCACTACTCCCGGATGTAGTGTATTTTTAAAAAGTCCTGGATGTTCAAGAATTCCAGATTTTAATATCCAGATTTCTGAGGTTATACTGTACCTAAAATAAGACCTTGTCATCTAAGATTTTTACTGTGCATCATTTAAAAAAAAAAAAAAAAAAGAGAGAGAGAGAGAGAGAAAACTAAGTTTCACACTGACAGGACAAGCAACTTGATAGGAACGATACGGGTATGAGCTGAACAGACTGCCACTGCTTCCATCTGCCTCAACTCTATCGCAGACCACTTCAAAGCAAGAATCACCGAACTGAATAAGCAAAGGAGTCTCTGAACCAAAGCAGAACCTACCAGGATCAGCTACATCTTGCTTCACTCTATCATGTACTATTTTGATGACAAGTCGAATGAGAAGATTAAGAATGACTGTGCTGTACATCTGAACAGAGCTGTTGAATGGGTGCTCTTCCTAATGGCTATCGATTTTGGCAGACAAGGTTAACTGCGCCTGAAGATCCAAGGAATCTACACTGGACAGTTGTCCTGGCTGCAATTGCCCTGGTAAGATCATAAAACATGTCTAAATGCCTTTTGTGCGCACAGACCTCAGTAAGAAAACCTCCCTATTCAAAGGATATGGAATCCTAGAGTCTCTCCTGCCTCCCACTCCCCCACCCCGCCCCCAATCTATTAAGATACGGTAGCAATAAAATAGAATAATTCTGCAGCTGCAGCAGCTCATAGGAAAGTTAACAAGCAGACCAACAGATGCATTACAGGAAATTTATACGGTTATACTGGTCTTCCTGGGACTACAGCCTCCAAGCAATGATTTTCCTAACGTAGAGTTATGGACTACAGGTTTTATTGTGATATTTCCATTTTAACAAACAAAAAATAGAGATGTCATTTTCTCTGTGGCCACAGGGGACAGGACCAGGAATAATGGCTTCAAGCTAGAGCAGAGGAAGTTTAGGTTGGAGATTAGGAGGAATTTTCTGACTATGAGGGTAGACAAGCACTAAAACAGGCTACAGCTTAAGTTGTGGAATCTCCATCCCTGGAAGCTTTCAGGAGTAGGTGAAGAGACACTTGGCTGGGATGCACCTGCCTTGAGCAGGGGGCTGAACTAGATGACCTTGAGAGATCCCTTCTATCCCTGTTTTCCTATGAACCTATTAATGGTATTCATGTTGTTATATCATATCACTCAGTTTACTTTAGCCAGCACACATAAAAGTGAAAGACTAAGTGCCAGGGCTGGCTACATGCAGGAGATGACAAGATGAACTTTTATTATCAACACAGTCTTGAATGGCTTTGTTGACATACCAATAGAAGAGCAGGCAGAAAACAAACAGCCTGCTAGCTTTTGGCGAGAAGAGTCTGGGGCCTGAGAGAAGCAGAAAAGCTTCAGGGAGCTAGCAAATCTGAAACAGGAACTGAGCATCTTTGGAGGTGTTCAGGACTCTGTGAGCTAGATTGGAGACGGGGACTGCTTAAGCTCTTTGGAGGGGACACAGAACCTCTGGCTGGGTAGCCTTTGTCCCAAAAAACACGTCACTGAAGAAACAGCTGTGCTGTTTGGCAGTGTTCAATGCACTGGACTGCCCCAAGGGAAGGTGAAACCCCTCTCTCAGGAGCAGAACTGGATGCTTGCTCCTTGATGCATCACCGTAGCGTACCAGTGAAGGTGAAAGACCAAAAGGCTAGGGTGTCAGTATCCCCCTTTGCTCTAGAAGCCAAGTCCAGCCTAACAGTTTAAAGGGATACTCTCAGAGACCACATAGGAACATAGCAATTCTGATCAAACACCCCCAGAAGGGCACTCAGTGATGCATGATCTTTTCACCCTTATGATTCAAAGTACAATACAAATATCACTCCATATGGAATATGCAGCAGGATGCCTCTGAAGCAACATGGTGGCTGAGGTGAAACCAAGGGAATCTAACAATTTGTTTTCAGTCAGAGCTGTCAAACATTCTGGGAATGTCAGACTAGCTCTAAAATATAATCTTGTGCAAGGATTGTGCAGTTTATATTTTGGAATGAATTGATAAAATCATAATTTATCAACACTGGTTTATTAGCTCATTTTTCGTCTTGTTTGAAATTTCTAAACACTTCTAAACATAAAACCAATACAAAGCGGTGTTCCTCAATACTATACAATTAATTGAGAATAAGGTTATTGTCTTTTTCCCTGAACAATAAATCAGGAACAAAAGAAAGCTTTAGAAGTTTTGACTGCTATAATTAACAAAGCTTTGAAATCCTTTTTTCCCCAAGTTCCTTCAAAAAAGTGAAATTTAGTGAACACAAAAAAGTAAATTGACTTGTGCTCTTAAAACAGGTAGCAGCAATAGATATTACTGAATTATTTAATGTTCAAGTCTTGATTTAAAGATTACAAAAAGTCCTTGCAAGAATGCCTGTTATCATAATTACTAAAAACACACAGTGGTACCTCAATTCTTTGTGCTAGTTGCTGGGTTTAAAGGGACTCAAAGTTGTATCTGAAATTAGGAGAAAATTTCAAGCTTTACAATTATTCTTGAAACAAAAATAGAAAAGCTGCAAAGCTTCAGTGTCCTAAAAAAGGCATGCAAGTTTTTTGTCTGCAAGAGTATCTGCATTAAAGGATGACTCTATTACCTTACTATCCTATTCATATTGCTAGTAAGACTGCTCTGACTCCCATGACAGTTTAGATTTAGAGAAGTTTAGTTCCTCATGGGGAGCAAAGATAGGTTTTAATCTCATCTAGCCCCTAAAGGTGACCAAGAAGTTCACTCTACTTTGGGATTCTTGCTAAAGTATGTTGGATTTCAAGTATTCTACTAAGACCCTGGGAGAATGCAAACAGTCAACTCTAATTCCAAGAACCATGCAGCCCCCTTGTGTACCCCTGTCACTTCACTAAGCTTTTCCAGAAAGCCCTATGAAGTTCCCTTAAGAGGGTCATTTGCAACTTCTAAAAGAAAGCTCCTTTAACTGAATTAGTGTCTCTTTTAAGACAAACTCAACTGTTTGCTACTAATGTTTCATAGACTTGTCAGAGCCAAACAGATCCTGAAACCTGTGATAACTGTGTACTTTTCAGTTACTCCTGGTACTAAAGGTTTTTATCTCCTGGCTGCTGTTTTCACCTCAGCCTGATTCAGCAATGTTTCTTCCCAGCCTTTTACTGCCTTTATTACAATCATCAGCTCATTACTAGAGGCACAGCCATATGGCACACAGGCAAAGTGAGGCTGTGTAACCCCATAATCAAATTAAGTCATAACTGATACCTTGGCATGCTCACTGTCTTCCTTCATGTGTAATTAACTGAAAGTTAATGAACAGTTTATTAATGTACAAGAAGGGATAAAAACTTCATCCATTTAGCTGAGTTGTCTGTGCAGGGTTCAATAGCAAAATGCACACTTTTTTTTTTTTTTTGCTGAACAAGTTAAGAGATACAGTGAGAGGGAGAAGATATGGCAGATAAAGAAAGCCTGCTATGACACATTTTAATTACAAAGAAATTTCTATGTACATTTTTATGCTCTAAATATCCATCTATCTCCTTAAGGGGGCAGAGACTAAACATTAAATCTAGAAGTCTCAAATTGAGAGAATCTAAAAATCAGACTCATTCTCATTTTAATAAAAAACTTAATTAGACTAGAATGAGTAGTTTGAGTCAGATTCCCCTTCATTACTTTTACAGGTAATGGTTAGAATTGCATGCTCACAAATCAACTTTTGCCATTCCCTGCACCCTCACTTGAGGCATTCCCATAGGATATGAAGATCCACTGGGGATGCAGCATCATGAATACATATTATGTAATTTACAAATGTAAGAGACAGAATAAAGAGCAAAATAGCAATATGCAAACTAGCAACAATTTTTGCTATTTTTCTATTATGCCTGTAAAAATGTTACAGAATATCTTCTTGAACAGTAACATATGCATGCAAAAGTTTGACAATGCTGCAGAAAATAACCTATCCACACTGAAGTTTTGACTATATAATGGGATCTGTCAGCTGTTCTAGTACATCACCTACAGTAAACTTGCTTGGATCCTATACAAGTGAAAGCTATTTCATTAGACTTTCTAGCAATATCTCTGCTTGAAAAATCTACACACCTTTCTGGGTATGTGGTAGTACCACTTAAATCCACATCATTACATCCCAGGGGTGATCATCTTCAGGATGTACAAGTCAATACGATTGTTAACCAACTCTAGGTAGGCTATATTGAAACAGAAGCCCCATTATTAAAACTGCATTACCTTAGAGCTAATCTGACAACTTGGTTAATTTGAAAAGCCAGCAACAGTCCCTGAAATGTGATTTGATGACTTTAGGTCTCTCCCCAAAATACCAACTGCATCAGAGTTAGTACTTGCATAGAAAGGCCACTGGCTACATACTGCCATTATATACCTCTCCCCTATGAACTAAAAGAAATGGAAACATTTATCAGTCTGATAAGAGGTGGCAAATAAGAAAAACCGATTGACGAAGTCCCTGTAAATATGGTACGTGGGCATAGGGAAAAAGGACTACTAAGAAATTCCTGAGATTACCAACAATATTACAAATGTTTTGACAATTTGAAGACTGGAGATTCTTCCAATGCATCAGAAGTAACAGATCATTCTGCAAAACATTGACTGTGTCTAGTGTTAGCCTTGGGAATTACCTCTTAGAGTGACTACACTTTGCATGATTGCTATAGAAAACTGCAACTACCTACTATAAATCAAAATAATTTGTCGGGCCAGTTGCACTCCAAGACATTATATTGAGCAAATTTTTCACTTTATTTGACAGATTTAAAAAGATAGTTAAAGAAACCCTTCCAGGGTAAAGCAAGAAGCATTTCATCAGGCCCCTTACCTCTAACATACTTCAGTATGCTTTAACATATGAACAATCTGCCCTCCATCAATGCTAACCTCGTGAAGGAACACCTTGAGAGGCTGGACACCTTCAAGTCAGTCAGCCCTGACAATCTACACCCCAGGGTACTCTAGGACTTGGCTAGCATCATAGCCCAGGCCCTGGCACGCATCTTCAAGAACTCCTGGCGCTCTGGTAAAGTGCCTGAAGATTGGAAGAAGGCCAATGTCGTGCCTTCAAGAAAGGGAAGAAAGTGGAGCCAGCAAACTACAGGCCCATCAGCCTGACCTCGATCCTGGAGAAGGTCTTAGAAAAGATTATTAAAGAGGCCATTCTCAACAGACTGGCCGACGGCAACATCCTGAGGGATAGCCAGCATGGGTTTGTTGCGAATAGGTCTTGCTTGACCAATCTTATTTCCTTTTACAACCAGGTGACCTATCACCTGGACAAGGGAGAGGAGATTGACATCATATATCCTGACTTCAAAAAAGCCTTCGATCTGGTATCCCATGATAACCTCTTGGCAAAACTGGCCAACTGCGGCCTTGGGTTCACCACGATCCACTGGCTGGGGAATTGACTCCGTGGTTGGACCCAGAGAGTGGTGGTTGACAGAAGTCAATCATCGTGGTGCCCTGTGAACAGTGGGGTCCCCCAAGGCTCTGTCCTTGGACCTATATTGTTCAACATCTTCATTAATGATGTAGACATTGGAGTCAAAAGCGGACTGGCCAAGTTTGCCGATGATACCAAACTCTGGGGTAAAGCATCCACACCTGAGGACAGGAAGGCGATCCAGGTTGACCTGGACAGGCTCAGCAAATGGGCAGATGAGAACCTGATGGTGTTTAACACTGAAAAAATGCAAGGTTCTCCACCTCGGGAAGAAAAACCTACAGCATCCTTATAAGCTTGGCAGTGCTACACTGGTTAGCACTATGGATAAAAGGGACTTGGAGGTCATGATTGACCACAAGATGAATATGAGCCTTCAATGTGATGCTGCAGCCAGTAAAGCAAGCAAAACGCTGGCTTGCATCCATAGATGCTTCTCAAACCAATCCCGGGACATCATACTCATACTCGGCCTTGGTGAGGCCGCAGCTGGAGTACTACGTCTAGTTTTGGGCTCCTCAATTCAAAAAGGATGTGGAGAAGCTTGAGAGAGAGTCCAGAGGAGAGCCACACGCATGATCAGAGGTCAGGAAAACAGACCTTATGACGACAGGCTGAGAGCTATGGGACTCTTTAGCCTAGAAAAGCGCAGGCTTAGGGGCAACCTGATGGCCACCTATAAGTTTATCTGTGGTGTTCACCAGAATCTGGGGGAACGATTGTTCACCAGAGTGCCCCAAGGGATGACAATGTCAAACAGTTATGAACTCCAGCAAGACCGTTTCAGGCTGGACATAAGGAAGAATCTCTCCACTGTCCAAGGCCCCAAGGTCTGGAATAGCCTGCCACTGGAAGTTGTTCATGCACCTACACTGAGTGCCTTCAAGAGAAATTTGGATGCTTATCTTGCTGGGACACTATGACCCCAGCTGACTTCCTGTCCCTTGGGCAGGGGGCTGGACTCAATCTCCTGAGGTCCCTTCCAGCTCCAATGTCTATGAAATCTATGAACAATTATCTTCCTAACAGGAGAATTTAATAGTTTGTCTTTTTTAAAAAAATAAGTTCTTTAGCACCAGGATCAGGAGCAAAAACAACTTTTGACTATTTAGAAAACTCATATCGGAGAACATAAAAATTGGTATGAAGCAATGAAGCAACAGAGTAAAGGCTATATTTACAATTAGTTACTAGTGGGTTTGAATAACATTTTATAGGAAACTGAAAGAATAAGATTACATTGGAAAATACTTGAGCAGCCATCTCAGAGTACTACAGTGGATGAAATGAAACTTCCTGATCCAAGGAGGTTTAATAAAATACAAAGCCTAGACCTACCCTCAAAAGGAAGTTTATGACAATTCAAAACAGAACCTGTGCTGTGGCTGCTATACATAATCCCCACCAACATGGGAAAAAAAAAACTAGGGCATGAAAGTTTGATGAAACAAGTACAAGAACATGCTGCCATTAAGTAATTAGGGCTCCCAAAGCACATCTACCAAATGCAGGCCAAGACACAGAAGAGTGAATACCAATATGCAGAAGGAAGAGAAAGCCCTACAAGACTCCTAAGCATGATCACCAGATCAGACCCAGCTATAAAGATGTCCCTGTTAATACGAAGGACTGTATCCCTCACTTGGAGGCAGCATGACTAGAGATAAGCCAAGAACCAGGGATCTTAAAATGCTAACTGGTGCCCAGACCAATTGTATTTTGGTGGTACAACTGGCTACAAAAAAAAAAAAGTGTGTGTGTGTGTGTGTGTGTGTGTGTGTTTCAGGCAGGTTCTGAACCCAGGAATACACAACAATCCAAGGTCCGCTGAATAATAAGAGCTGTGATGCTGTTTTCATGTCTAAAAACCTTGGTGCAAAGTAGTAATCTTTGAAGCATGAGGATTCATCTCGCAGATGAAGCAAGCTGACATTTCAGGCTGTAAACTAGTGAATTCTGCATACATGCTGGTTTGGACAGGTTCTGGCAAAAATAAAGGCAAGATTGCACTTGGCTTTTACCCAGAAGATAGCTGCATAGACATGGAATGTACAACTACAGTGATTTAAGGACTTAAATAAGCACTAAGAGAGAAAAATAAAGGAAAACTTCAAAGCACTAACTTCCTTTGCCTGTGATTCTAATTATTGATATAATTCAGATTTGCTTCCCCTCCTCCCACTTTTTTTTTTTTTTTTTTTTTTTTTTGTGGAAAAACCCTCTCTTCCAATTTCTTTAAAGAAAATTGCCAGATCTTAGGTAACTAAACCTTTGGAATCCTCTTGGGAAAGTTTGGAGGAAGCAATAACAGGGTTTAAACAAAAAACATTTCCATATTTACAAAAAACCCTTACACCTAAAGACAAAGCAGTTGCCAATAAAACTGTAGCATAGCATTTTGGATGATTCATTTTGCTGTACTTTGGAAGAAATTGTCTCTGACATCTCAGATTCAAAGTCATCACACAAGGTAAATGTTGACTTTAATGGCAGCTATTACCCTTTTTGTTCTCAGAAAAGCACATGATACAGTTCTACAGAGGATATGCCAGAGTGAACACTACTTGCCAGGCTGACACCTGAACCAAATGAAGAACATCGGTACATGAAAACAAAGAAAGCTCTAATGAAGTGTCACATTAGCATTTAATACCAAAGCACACTACACTTGCCATTCTAAACCAGTTCCATTTCATCCCTTTAGATTTTAATGGGTTTATTTCTCCATTTTTTAAATTTATTCTTCAATTTTATCTGCTTTCATACATTCAAAAGTAAGCAATGAGGTGATACCAGACAATAAGTAAATATTCTGAACAGAGGTAAGAGTGAATTTATGATGCTCTGTAGACAATTGGCTGAAACAAAGTTAGTGAATATAGGCTACAGCTCAATTAAACATGTTTTAGCAAGGTCCTGAGCATCTAGTAAAATGCGAAAAATGGCAAAGCTTATCAAGGCTTTCTATCAAGATCTCTGAGAGATTGAACCACTACCCACAGGGTCTTCATATTAATGCAGCTGATCTAAAGTACCATTTTGTGATATGCTCTTTTGTGAATGGGAACAGAAGAAAAAAAAAAAGCCTGACAGGACAACCCAAGAGACACTAGCCTGAACAATGACATTGAACCATTTGTGCTTTTGATGTTATTGCTACAAACCCAGCATGCTTTCTGGTGAACACAAACTTGTTAAAATTGTATATTAGTGGAACCCTTCTCTTAGTGCAGATTAAAAGTGTAGCATCTTTCCTCCTCCTAACACACTAACAAAATGAGCACATCACAGTCTTAGTGAGTATAACACAATGTTCATTAGTTAAGGTGTTGCCCAAAGAACAGTTTGTGCAACTGTCAAAAGTAAATCTTGGGGTGGGAAGTTCTGCTGAATACAAGCTTGTTCAGATTATTCGTTAGTGGAACCCTCCTCCCAGTACAGCTTAAAAATCCTTAGAATGCCTGTGGACAGTTACATGCCCTGTATTTCTGGTGTAAGTGTGCTTCCTGCACAGAAGATCAGAATCTTTAGTAGCACTAGAAACACTCTTTACAATTTGTATTTTCTTACTAGCAGTCATAACTGATGAAAAGCCCCCTGGATTTGTTTAAATGAATCCAAGAGAGCTACTGTAAACCTAGATCCATTTAGAAAACTGCACAGCCCTCCATGGAAGGACAATGAGCAGAAATACCTGCTATGTGAACTGCTGGAGAGCCTATAGGAGTACATGATTCGCAAGCAATGAACGTTACAGGTAACAGTCCCAAATTGTATTACACGTGCCCAAACAGAGAGCATCTCTGTCGCTACATATATTCATCATTCTAGTAGAATCCTTCTACAAGGCAGACTGTTGTAAATCCTGACCAAATAATTTTTCTGTGGTCACTGGACAGACAGCATGCAAGCTGTGAGGTGCCATGATCTCATCTTCATTTTGCACAATTGCATTGAAGTTGATTAACAGTTAAATCAGCAGTCATGTTGATTGATCCATCAAGTCTCAGTAAAAAATAAAATAAATAAATAAATAAATAAATAGTTACACAAAGGACCTTCCAGGGTTACCATTATGCTCCTGTTGCTACTCCTGTGAAGATGGACAACAGCAGACTTTTCTTCCTTTAAAAATCAACATTAACAAACAGCTACAATACTATCTGGGCAGAAGAGTTTACTTGAGGTGACTTGTCTGAAAATCATCCAGTTGTCAAGAAACAGGTGGACTCTTACGGCATTCCATCTAAGAAGAAAGAATTGCTTTCCCCTAGGGAATCTCATATGTACATCTCCCTAAATTGTAAAGTAGCCCTGATACCCTGGAATTCCTGTAGTACTTCATCTAATGTGCTTACTGAAGAGGTCAGAGCTCTCAAAAGGATAGGTCCTGGTCTTTTGGATCTCCTTTACCAGGCCAAAAACTACAATCAAGTTCTGTACATAATCATTGCAAATGCCTTGGAGTGAGCTGCCCCACCTGAGGCATCAAGGGCAGCCTACAGGTTCATGGGAAAAGTTATTCCTCTACCATCAGTGTCCTGAGTACATCTGTCTGCTCCTGTGGGAATACTGCAATACTATCTAAGTTTAGGAAACATTTTTTAAGCAAGGTCTGTTGCACACAGATCAAGCAAGTTATCCTTTAGTTTTGTTTTGGGATGTACAACCATCCAGATGGAAATACATTTAAAAAAAAAAAAAAAAAAAAGCACTGTCCTCATCTCGAAAATTCTCATGAACTGGGCACCTGAACCATTCAACTTGTTGTTCTTTGTATGTATTTTGTGTATGTTACACTCAAGTTTTCCAATTCATATTTTCTCTTCTCTCTCTGCCAAGAGAGATTTAGGAGTGCACCATCAAGGAAGCTACCACAGAAATAGCAAAACATGGCGGTTTTTTACCCAGATGCTGGTGGGGGGGGGGGGATCAGAAATGGAAACAGATACCAACCCATCCACTTTATCCCTTTCCCCCTGCCTCGCATCACCCCAACCTCAGAAAAAGGTACAGATTCAATTCCCTTACCATCTTCCCCAAGAACTGTGGAATGACATCAGCTAGAGCTCAGCAAGAAGTCATATTCCAGCTTAGTTAAATCAACCAAGAAACCCCATAAGTCAGGTGTTGCATACTTAACTATTCTTTTTCAACCTGAATAGGCTCTGAAAGCCTGTGATGTCTAGCTTAGAAAGCACTCAAAGACCTAGTTACCATTTAAATTGCTCATCTACCAACTTCCATGAAACAAATAAAAACTTTTTGTATCGGCTTAAGTGAGACTATAGTATCTTTAAACCAACAACATGCAGTCTTAAATCCTGGTTCTGCCTTCATCTTCATCATTTAAATGTTATAAAAAACGTTGTCTTAATACAGCACACTGCACGTATGTGCACGTGCAAAATCTCATTGACAACATACCTGTTATTTTGTCTCTTACAAGCTTACAGGACTCTATTTCACCAATGCTTCCAAACAGACTCTTCAGTTCTTCTTGTGTCATGTTCTGAGGAAGGTAGTTGACTATTAAATTGGTCTTGCTGTCCTCCGTGTTTCCAGAATCAACTGGCGATGAGCAGTTGTTTATGGTGGTTGGACCATTGGCTGTATTATTGCAAGTTGGTCCATTAGACAGTTGTGTTTCCATGGCAGCAATTACCTGCTAAAAAACAGAGAAAATAAGAAGTGTCAGAACTCATATTTCACGATCTATTAGAGAGATTCCAGCCAAGAATTTAAAGACTTGTCACTATGCACAAGTAATTATGGCCAGGCTTGCAATAATGCCTCTACAAAAAAGAACTTCATTTATAAAACATTTAGGAATTTAGAGGAAAATAAGGTAGTCACTGAAAGATTTTCTAAAAGCAACCTGAGTAAAATATTCTCTTTAAAAAATTAGCTGAAAAAAAGTAAATAAATATTCTTTTTCTTCATGGAGAAATATCACAGCCTACTAAAAGAAAGAATTACATCAAAGCAGGATGTAGCCAGATGCAAAATGTTATTTAGTCAGTATGGTTAACCCTTTGCAACTGAGCAAAGGGAAATGAAATGTGCTTGTAAGAGTAGCATGTACTGTTTTAGTTACTTTTCCATTGAAAAAGGTTAACTATATCCTAGAACTACTGCTGATGAACACTGGAAGAAAGCAAGATTACTGATTTCAACATTTTAAAAGATATTTAGAAAAAACAATGGAAATATTGGGATGGAAAGTAGAACTTCTTCCTTGATGATCTAGGGTTATTTTTCTTTTGCCTGCATTTGTCAGAAACAGCTTTATAAATAGCATTTGGCATTTAAGTTGATAACTATTGCTCCTCCTCCCCCCCCCCTTCCCCGGGATCAAACTGCATTATATTTAATACTTTGGTTCAGTTTAACTGTGTTTAGAAGACAAAGTAAGAAAGATTACAGTAGAGACTTGCTCCTAATTCCAAACTACTGGAGATATAGTGAAAGTCATTAAAAAGTCAATAGATGCCCAGAAGTTACCAAAGTTTTATTCCAGCTGTAAGAAACTCACCATAGCATTTCAAACCCTCACTGAATGGTAACTGTTGGTAAGTAACAGCTTTTTAATGGCTGCCTCTATATCCAAGACCTAACTATTATATTCAGTTAGAAAATTACCTATGTAGTTATCAATTTTAACTGAAAGTTTGGACAGCATGTTATCCAATAAAATAAAAGATCCAGTATAACAGACAAGATTACCCTTAAAATTACAAGTTTCAAAAAAATAAACCTAGTTCACAAAAACACCTATTCTTTTGCTTATTTCAAAGTTTCTTTACATAAAAAAAGCTATTTCCAATAAATCTATAGCCAAGTAGCCAGATATTCTTAGACTCAACTGCTCGCTGATTCAAAGACTGTAAACTTTAAAATCAAGTGAGCTTTAGCGTCTCTCCATGAAAATACCAGCTTCAGAAGATGCATGAAAACTTCTCAAAAACAAGTTACAGCATTCCTGAAGATGTATGAAATATAAAAGGAACAGTTCTAATGGACCAGGAGGTTATATCTGATGCAAAAGCAAAAGAGAAAAGATGTATTGCCATTCAATTATTTTTTTTTTTAATCTAATATTTCTGAACAGCAGTGCTACTAGAGCAGTAACATTCTTTCCTCCTAACAAATGCCTATGGGTTAACCTGCTCCTGGCACCATAATAAAACAAATCTGCTGAAGAGACAAGAAAGTAGCGAAGGCCAATTAAGACAAATTACTGTTCAAATGCTAGTATATATGGCAATGCTGGTAGCCACAAATGCTGCATTCTAACTTAAGCTCACTGGGACTGCATTTTTCAATCTAAAGCATTCATTGATCAAAATTAGCAGGTTTTAGCAAGGACAACAAACAATCCTCACTTAATTGCACATTTATTTTCATGTTCAGGTGGCAAGAATAAGATCCTAAGCCAACATTCAAGTGAACATCTGCAGTAGCCTGCACACACTGAAATTACAGCATTTCTCAACTATAAGACCATCTGCTCTGAATAAAGTGATACTAATATGCTATATTTTTCAAATAATGCATATTCCATTGATAGGTTCAACACAACTGTTCACAAAACACGAACAAAATATTTCAGCAGTTACTGAGCAATTAATGTTTTCATCCAGAAAGGCAAAAGTTTTAAATAGGTAATTTACAGTTTTAAAAACACTTGAGTAGAAATTGTAAACAACATTAAAAAATTAGTAACAAATAAAAACAAAAAAACAAAACAAAAAAAAACAGTACACAGGTTACAAAAGTTACTGTAAAATTTAGTATTCAGACCATACCAAAACAGTTTTATTACAATTCTACTCTTATATTATCCACTGGATATTTTGAATTAGCAATAAAATCTAATTGATGTTCCAAAAAGATCACCAGTGCAGTTTAATTTCTACAGGATATCACCATATTAAAAAAAAAAGTCATAAACAGAGTGCATGCTCTAGGCCCTGACAAAACAGGAATGCAGCCTATGTCCTATGTTGAAAATATGAACGAGTATACAGTAGAATTCCAAATGAGAGATTAAAGAGTTTGGTATGGCCTCAGCACTATTTTAACATGTTAAAAAGTAGCCTACAGAATTTAAGAAAAATCCCACAGACCCCAGTCCAAGGCTCTGCTGCCCACGAACCACTTCTAAGCAGAGAAGCCACATCACACAGTCTGACTGCCATGTTAGTTTGGAGTTGCCGTCTGCAATATGGACACAAAAAGTACCGTATGTTAGATTAGCAAGATAATGCAACAAATCAGTTTGTACAAATTTACAGTAATTGTATTTATATTCCCAGCACGTCCATGCAGTGTGGCTTAATTGAATTTGAGGCAATTCCAATCTAATCTTTCCAAATTTGGTTAAAATGATATTTTTCTTGCATGAATTAAAATAGTCATTTTTAAAAGAGCCTGATTTAAAGGTAGTACAAACTAGTTACCTCTGCATCTAGCCTGAAAACTACCTTAAAAAAGTCACACGTATCTAAAGAAAACCACACCACAGCATGATTTTTAAAACCTGGAAGAAGGAAGCGAGCAGGAAGGAAATGTAAGTGAATAGATTTTTAGTTATAAAGTGAGAGCGTCATGCACTATTTTAAAGAAAAATACATGCCCTCCCCAACCAAAAATAAATAAATAAATAAATCACAAACAACACACAACACACTACTCTTAAAATCCAGTTTATACTTAACCCCAGAAGTTCAAGGTTAAACAAAAAATGAATTAAAAGACTGAGCAGAAGTTTTATTGCTGCATTCAGAACGTTATTTTACAATGGCCCTATTGAAAAAAGTGTTACTGTTTATAAAGTGACAACAGCATCAAGCAGCTTTTTCCAACTGGAACAACTGGACTAATAACAGGAAAGAGATAATGTTTGATAAAGGCATCACTGTCCCCAAGCAAGCCAACTGAGCTTTTCTTAAATGTGCAAATTGCAAACCCAGCCGGATTTGAAATTATCAGTGCTAACAGGCCATCAATATAGCTAATGGGCTATTTACATCTAGCCCGGATATTAAATACAGACAAAATCCTGGCACAAAACAAAACAGGAAAGAGCTGTGCTATTCCAGCCCCACTTTTTTGCCCTAATACTTGTGAAAAGAATGCAAACTGAGGATTTATGCCAACCACATCCCCCCTAAATTCATTCACTTTTTGGAAGGTTTTTTATCCACGGTTTAATACAAGTCTATTCTTCTGGCTTCTGAAGTAAATTATGATTTAGGTAACTTCTGAAATTTCTTTCACTTAAGTTTTAATATATGTTCGGTAGGACAAACTTAATTGACCTAGCTGGACGCAAAGAAACACTTCATGTTCCAGTTTGAGGAATACCTAATATCTTCACATTAAAAATCTAACAGCGCTTTGCAGCTCAAATAGTGCCACTAAAAACTCCCCAATGTTTTCTCTCAACACAAAAAATAATCACTGCACACATCTACCATGGCCAAAGCCTTACTACAAAATGATTCTTATACTCACAAAATAAGTTAGAAGAACAGTTAGCAACACAGGAAAAAAAAAATCTGAATTCTCACTCCTATTAATTCTATGTGCTCTAATTGGTTTTACTCAGGTTCACCTGGACCAAGTAACTTGTGTGACAGTATAATCATTAAGCCCTCTTTGATGCCTTAATACAGTATAAACTTATTGGATGTGTCAATTCAGGAACAAGCTTCCAGTGCTTAACTGGAGTAGTACACTACCTGGGATCTTACAAGTTTTATAGATTCATAGATTCTAGTCAGAAGAGACCCCAAAGGATCATTGTGTCCGATTCCTGTCCCAGGCAGAAAAAGATCCAAGGTCAGACAACCCCAGCCAGGTGCCTATCTAGCCTCCTCTTGAAGACCTCCAAGTTAGGCAATGTTACCACCTCTCTTGGCAGCCCATTCCAGATTCTGGCCCCCCTAACCTGAATCTACTCTCCACTAGTTTGTACCTATTGCTCCTAGTTACTCTTAGGGGTGCCCTGGTAAATAGTGCATCTCCAACTCTGTTGTCCTCCCTTGATAAACTTATAGACTGCTACCAGGTCTCCTGTCAGACGTCTCTTGTGAAGGCTGAAGAGATCCAGATCCCTCAACCTCCCCTCACAGGGTCTTGCACGGAGGCCACTAATCATACGAGTGGCCCTCCTCTGGACCCTCTCCAGAGTCTCTGCATCCCTCTTGAAGTGCAGCACCCAGGACTGCACACAGTACTTCAACTGTGGCCTGACCAAAGCCACATAGAGGGGGAGCATCACCTCCCTCGCTCTGTTGGTCATGCATCTGCTAAAGCACCATAAGGTGCAAATGGCTTTGCTGATGGCTTCATTACGCTGACAGCTTATGTACATCTTGGAGTCAACTATGACTCCAAGATCTCTCAGCTGCTCAGCTGCTGAGGAGGTCATCCCCCAACCTATAGGTGTGCAGGGGATTCCTCCTCCCTAGGTGGAGTACCTTGCATTTGTCTTTGTTGAACTGCATCCTGTTTGGTTCTGCCCATTGCTCCAACGCGTAGAGATCTGCCTGTATCTGCTCCCTGCCCACTTTGCCCCATAACTTGGTGTCATCTGCAAACTTGGACAGGGTGCTCTCCACACCCTTGTCCAAATCGCTGATATTAAATAACACCAGTCCAGGGACCAAACCCTGTGGGACACCACTGCCTACCTTTTATTTTAAAGAAATACAGGTACAGGTATGTAGTTATGCATCCAAAGTGTTCAAACTTTAGCCACCCCAAATCATCTGCTTGATATGGGTATTTCTATCAAAGTCCTTCTTGTACAATCATCACTGGTAAACCCTTCATGCTAAACATGGAAACTGAACTTTTGCTTGGCTAGGTCTTTAAAAAAAAGAAGTTTTCAAAATTCCACTACCAGCTTCTTAACATACTCAAAAGGCTCAAGATCATTAAGTTTACTTAAAATATAAGGCAACTCCAGCCTCAGCAATGTCACTAACATTCATATATTCTAGAATTCTATTCAATTCTACTTAAAGAAATGGTTTTGTTACATATTTCTTATTTTAAAAAGATAAGATTCCTCTCAGGCTTTTCCTTATTAATGGAAACCTGAACCCAATTCGAGAAGGATACAATCAGTTTGAAGCCTCACTGATTTTTTTTTTTTTAAATGCATGAACAATGTCAGTTACCCCACTACTATATTCCCTCTTTTTTTGCCACTGATGATGCTATTTTAAAATCTTTTTTTATTGTAATATTCTCTACTCTAATGCGGCATAGGTGACCCCGCCAACAAGAGAAACAAGTGGGCCAGTGTTCCTATTTGCTTTTATAACCAAGTGGAATAGGTAAAAAAAACCTTAAAGTTCTTTGCTTTTTCAAAATTCAGGTTTTGTTTTTTTTCTTTTAAAGAAATCTGTTTTTACATCTGAAGTTATGACAAGCTAAACTGAGCCCTAAATTCCAAGTTATTTTAAAAAGCTGATAGTAAAAAGTCAAGCATTAAAACTTCAGCTGCAGCCACGTAAGGACAAATCACTTAACTGATGAAAGTCATGAGCTAAATATCTGTAAATTTGCTAAAAAGCCAACACAGCTTTTGACAGCAAGTCTTTTTGCAGGTGCAGAGAAAATATTCTTTTCATTTCAGTTTATTCAATTAATTAGTTCAGTTGTAGGACTAATTCATTCAAAGTTAAGAAACCAACTGAGAGCTGAAAGAACAGGAAACTTTTCACTTCCAATTTATGAGTCAAGTGAGGTATGAGGACAAAATATATTAGTTTTTTCTATACAGCAAAGGATGCATTACAAACAAATCTGTTCACTTCAGCAGCTGCAACTAGTACTTCCCCCAATACCCATTTGGGATGCAGTGTTGATAAAAAAAAAAAAAAAAGTTATCCGGTGCATGAGTAAAAATGAGTTGAATAGTTTTAAAATGTGGTTCTGGATATCTTACTAGTCACATCACAAAAATCTGGCAAATACTTGTCCCTGTTTTCCATATTAAAATGTAAAAACTAAGAGTAAGTAAGTGTTAAGATGCAGCAATTATACAGATACAGCATATTCCGATTGGCCAAAAACTTTATAAATGTATCCCAATGAGTCAACTCTTCTTTAGGAAAGTAACTAAACATTACCAATACAAAACAGGGCCAACCAGGGGCAGATCCAAGGGGGATGCAGTCAGCTAAACCCCCATTTTGATTCCTGCTCCAGCCACCCAAACTTTAAAACTGATTGCTTAAGAGGCAGCAGCACTTCAACTCAGACACTGGTGAGGGAGTCAATTGACTTCATGGCTCCTTATAATCTGACTCCTGCTAATTCCTCTTCAGTCCACAGATGTTAACAACCCTCTTTCCTTTTTAAGTCTTGATGTTCCACTCACTATTCAAGCTATCCTTTCTTCTGCAATTTTGCTGTCTGTTAGCCATTCCAAGTAATATCTCCCTTCTAGTCCATAACCCTGCAAATTAAGGTTTTTAGCTCTAGCTAAAAACCTTAACTTGGGTATGACAATATTGACTCGGGTATAAAAAATGACTGACAGTAAAGCATCAGAGACACCGTTAAGATGCTCAGGAAGACTAAATTGTTTTATGAGTCTGAATAAAAGATATACATTTAACTATGACTACAGAACCAGCAAAACAATCTCTTTCAACTATTTTTGCCTATCTTGTGTTTTTTAAGCTTTATAATAGCTGGCAAATTAGCACACTTTCCAAAAAAGTTACATTTGTGTTTGCTTTCATCTTAAACTGATGAATATAGTGCTACGCTCCTATCATATTAGTAAAACTTGTAGTTGCTCTTTAACTAAAGAAAAATGTGGTGTTGTATTTGTGATGTACCTCACCATCTGCATCCTTCTTTTCAAAATCTTATATCCACTCCTGGGGCTAGCAAGGGTAATTTTAGTCTTTTTTCAAATAGACCTTATTTCAAGGGGGATTGTAATAAAATGTCTTAATTCCCCACACCCCTGGGAGGAGAGCCTTCAGAAACATTGAAAAACTAACAAGCTGTGCCTAATATGACAAAGTTAGCTGAAGCTCAATCCAATGCTAGTATCTGCTCCCCTTTTAACAGTGTCCTGGAACTTATGCACAGGAGTAAGGCTATTTAACTGCTACTAGTAAGCTCAGTTTGTGAACTTTGTCCCCTAGATTGTCTAAACCAGGGGTTGGCAACATTTTAGGTCAAAGTTTTTGGGCAGTGTGCCAAAATCACCCACAACTTTGACTTGTAAGATGTTGGCATGCCGCTCAGGGGATTGGGGGGGTGGGGGGGAAGAGCCACGATGGGACCAATCCTTGTTGTGGCAGTGCAGCCTCCAGCCCCTTCCCTGCCGTCTGCCCCAAAATACACATACCAAGCAAATTACCTTTGCATATCATGCTCTGGCATCTGTGCCAAGGGGCGCCTACTCTGGTGCAAATACAACTGTTTTGTACAGGGCTGTCAAACGCTCCACTTACCCCTGACTGGACCCGAACTGTGGGGCTCCTTGCAAAATGGATCCAGCCCAAGGCAGGGGATGTTCCAGCTGTGGCAGCAGCAGCAGTTGCAGCTCCCACATGCTGCATGTTCTATGCCAGAGCTGGAGCTGCTGATGCTGCCATATGCTGTGCTGCTGTGGCAGTGCATGGGGTACACAGCAACAACAGCTCCAGCTCTGGCATGGGGCATACAGCACACAGTAGTGGGCATGGCCACTGGCCAAGTAGATAGGGCCATTACAGTGGCAGTGAGTGAAGCAGTCAGAGTGTAATCAGTCTCTGCTTACCTTCTTCTCACTGAATGTCATGTCCACCATGGCCAGACGGCCCCAGATTCTTCAGCAGGCCACTCACCCTGGCCACATCCCCCAACTTCTGGTGGCCAACCAATAGCCCAATGGGCTGGATACAGCAGCTCTGTGGGTCAAATCTGGCTTGTCGATCATGTTAAATCCCCCCCCTTTACTCTAGCGCATGTATAACAGTAGAAGGGGGGGGGGGGGGGGGGGGGGGGAGATGTTCAAGATGATTCACAAACTTTAAAAATGCAACTAACATACCCAGCCAGATAAACAGCCTTCTCTTTTGGATACAGAGCTTGCAACCATCATCTATAACTTTATCACTTCAAGGTTATATCATCATAATGTTCTCTGCAGCTTAGACTCGTTTACAAAGACTGAGATAATGCAGAAAGCAGTTGCTTATTTGGTAGCAAGGTATGAAAGGACAGGATTCAACAACTTCTGTGCTCTCGACCCTACACTGATTAAACAGAAGAAAC
Organism: Alligator sinensis; assembly: GCF_000455745.1. Lineage (NCBI taxonomy): Eukaryota > Metazoa > Chordata > Crocodylia > Alligatoridae > Alligator > Alligator sinensis. The sequence continues at coordinate 188,783 of NW_005842880.1, forward strand.
TATACAGAGGGACATATTCCAATGTTAATTAAAGAAAAGAAAAAAGAAAAAAAAACAACAGGCTATGACTTTGATATGCTGCCAGTGTTATGAATCAGCTGAGGCAACAGTACTGGATTCTGACCCCTCCAACAAAAGGGAGAGTCTGGTAAGAGGCTTGCCATAAAAAGGATGCAAGAGAGCTTAGCTGCCCTTCCACACTGGATCTAATAACTGGAGATTGGCTGACCTTCAGGATATGTTGCAGAATATTCCCGTTCCCACCTTCCCCCACCATATATCTGGGCTTTGAAGAAAATGGGGGAATGAAGGTGTAAGCTAAGGACTATTCACATTTTTAATGTTCTGCTGCTGGGAAGAAGTTGATAGTATTGCATTTTGCTTTGGTAATAGAGTTACTAGAAGGGACAAAAGAACTTACATGCATGCCTCATATAAACATACAGAAATAGCTTCAACGTGGAAAAAAAGCCGCCTAAACAAGGCTTCTACCACTGTTTTAAGCCCACACAAAAAAAACAATCTTTTCACATCTGGCTCATCTCAGGCTATTGTTGCTGGTAATTCTAAAATATGCACAAAACACTCATGAAAATTCACTACACAGAAAGTCTGCTAAGCTCACACTTCGCGAGAAATTCTTAAGATCTTTTCACTTGCCTGCTCAAGATGTTCCCCACAGGCACAGAGACTCTCACAGGAGTGTTCAACCATTAAATACAGGAAAAATGTCTATGGGAGTAATGCCTTTTTATTGCATTTGGAAAAGTGAAGGAACAGAGCCCAAAACAAGCCAACTGCCTGCCACTTGACTTTCAGTTAGGTTGCCAAACATTTGTTACCGTTCAATTTTGTTTTACAAAACTTTTTGTAGTGTAACTCAACTTTTCAGGAATATTACTAAAAAAAGAAACTCCTCCCACTAATACGCCAATGAAGACAAATAAGGAATGACACAAATACTAATAATTCTAAACATTCAAAGCAGACAACTGAAAAATGTTTCACAATATTCTAAATCCTATAACCTTTGTGATGTTGCAAAAGACACAGCAATTACTAATACCCGTCTATTACGAAAACAGTTGGAGAAACAATAAGTGTGAATTCAGCATATGAAAGGAACAGGATAAGAATGAAGAAACAGCAAGTTTGCATTTAGTTCTACGCTTCCCAATAGCTGTCATAGACATACCCAAAAAAAAAAAAAAAAAAAAAAAAAAAAAAAAAATCAAATCTCATCTGAACTAATTCTCAAAACAGAAGGTCAATCCCTCTAGAATAGCAGCAGCAATCTTTTAAGGCTAGACTGACTCCGTTTGTGAGGTGGACACTAGCACTCAGCTGCCACTGCTGCTTTTCTCTGTTCTGGCCAGCATAGGGAAAAGTGTATATCACCACTTTTCCCCAACAGCAGCAGGGGAAAGCAACTGCTACCAATGCCCTCCATTGCTGAATGATGCCAGTGAGCCCCTGGTCAATCTCCAAGATAAAGTCTGATCGCTCCCTGTTCACCAACAAGTCTCACATAAGCACAGTTCAACACATGAACATAGTCCTTGAGTGCAGTCCAGTGCTCACCATCAAATAAGTGGGAGTTTTGCTAGCTAGCAATTTAAAAAAAAAAGGCAAAGCACTATAAATGAGCAATAGGCCATTTCAAGCATGCATCAACTTCAGAGACAGCAATGTAAGGGATGGGTGCTAGAAGTTCTTTCCTAAAAACCCCATCTCCCTTTGCCCCCCTTCCCCTGCATCACACTGTCACTCATTCCCCACAAACTAACAAGCATAAAACAAAGGACATTACAGTACGTTAAAGACTAGCCTATATATGAACTACACATTTGTGCTTTGCTTGCGTGGGAGAAGATGCCTCATAAAAATAGAAAAGTATCTGCGGCCTCTCCAAACAACTGTCCAGAATGGGCACAAATAAGAGAGGAAAGCAGCAAAGGTGACAAATAAATGCAGTGTCTCAATACTTGCATATTGTGCATGGGCATATATAAGCACACACACACACACACACACACACACTCTGCTCCCTTGTAGGTTTGTCCTGCAGAAGTTGTTTAGGATGATTTTACTAAGATAAAGGTGGTGGCAAAAGTCTTAAAATATTCCAAACAGAAGAAAAACCAAAAGGAAAAGAAAGGGGGGGGGGGCAGGGAGAGAGGGCAACAATAATAAGAATATAGTTTATGTCAAGCAGCATAGGCAAGATATGGGCAATCCAGGACCTTGAGGGCACAGCACTGTTCTAGGGGATTCTGAAGAGATTGGGATATAGTAATATAGGACAAGCAACTTTTTTTTTTAGCTGATGTTTTATTAAAAGCACTAATGTTACATTAGGATCTACAGAATATTCTGAAGATAAAGTGGAGCCTACACTGACAAGGGAATATCAATAGTAATGCCGTTCAGGCAATTATCCAAGTACAGAATTTGGGAGAAGCCATCAAATGCACTGGGACACTTTATGGATACCTGCTACCAAGGAAATTGTTATGATTGTTGCCGATTGTTATGATTAGAGGATAGACAAGACAACAGAACAAAAATAAATAAATAAATAAATAAAATTCGATCACAAGATCAACATCCACAATGAATGGCAGAACACACACACCACACTAAGGAAATCTATATAAATAAAATTCTATTTATCATGATAGATTTTAGAAGTGGATGAGAATACTTGGCACCAGAGACCATTGCCATTTCTGAAACGCAGTACATGAGAATCGACGAAGACATTCAATTGCTGGCTATGAATGCAAGAACATTTAAAAGGAAGCAATGCTATAAAGGAGCTTCATAAATACTAGTACAGTAAGTAAAGCTAAAACTAAAAAAAAAAACAACAACAACAAAAAACAAACAAACAAAAAAAAAGACTGATGGAGCAGCTATCCAGGAGTCACAAATATAAAAAGCTGAAGGGGGTAGTGGGAAGAGTACATTATTAATTTAGCCAATGGGGAAACCTCAGCTAATAGACAAACCTGTACTTCAAAGTGGGATATTATTGTATAATTTCTCTTCAACATTTTTTCCTAAACAACCTATTTGAGCAAACAAAACCAAAACTACCTTCAACTAGCACTCATAAGGGTTACCGAGTTGTGCAGTTCACATACAGTAGTTGGATACACCTGTAAAGACAGGCCATGCTAAAAGATACAGGACCATGAACAGATATTAAACACAATGCCCAGGTGTTCCTTGCCTCCCAAATCCACACGATAGCTTATATACCTTGCTGTTATACACAGAGAATGCCCAGAACAAAAGCATCTAAAAGCTGTTTTTGCTGTTGTAGTTCAGAGGTGGGCAAAACATGGCTCGCCAGCCCATTCTATCCAGCCCGCGGGGACTTAAAACATTTTAGAAAATTAATTTATAGCTGCCCATGGCCGCCTGTCAAAGATGACAGGCACCCAGCGGCAGCAGGACCCAGCAGGAGCCTGTGGCTGAGCAACAAAGCTAGCCCAGCTCCACCCAGCCCCCCACCCCCTTCCCGCCCACAGCCTCCAACCAGAAGCCTCTGCAGCTTCTGGCCCTGTGCCCCTGAAGCAGTTCCCCCTCCCTCCGTCTGAGTGGAAAATAAGGTAAGAGTGACTGGAAGTGGTGGTTGCGGGGAGTGGTGGGGGCTGCAGGGAGCAGCGCAGTGGCAGGGGAGCTGTGGGGAGCAGCAGGGCCTACGTGGTGCGCAGCAGGCGGTGGGCCCACAGCGGGCAGTGGGGCCATGGTGGTCCCCGACAGGCAACGGGGCCATGACAGGCAGCACAGTGGGCCCCAACGGGTGGCAGAGCTGCAGCCAGGCCCCAATGGGTGGTGGGGCTGCAGAGCCATCACGGGGCCCAGCAGTTGGTGGGGATGTGGTGGGTTACAGAGCTGTAGCCGGGCCCCAGCAAGCAGCAGGAGCCAGTGGGCAGCAGAGCCACAGTGGGACCCGGTAGGCAGCAGAGCCCCAGTGGGCAGTGGGGAGGTGGCGGGCCCCAGGGGGCAGCAGAGGTGGGCCCTGGTGGGTGACAGAGCTGCGACCGGGCCAAGGCAGGACCCAGCGGGCAGCAAATCTCCAGCAGGCGGTGGCAGCGCAGTGGGCCCCAGTGGGCAGCATAGCTGTGGGGGGCCCCAGCAGATGGTGGAGCCACGGTGAATGGTGGGGTTGCGGCAGGCAGCGGAGTCACAGCAGGGCTGCAGCAGGTGGTGGGCCCCGGCAGGGGCCTCAGGGAGCACTGCAGGAAACGAGGGGCTGCAGGGAGCAGTGGGCAAGCCTGCAGGAGGGAATGCAGGGAAAGGTGGTGGCAGGCAGAAACGCAAAGACCAAGGGTGGGGTTGTAGAAGCACAGAGCCTGGGCATGGGGTCTGCCTGGCTGCATCATGTGAGGCTCACATGCCGTGTTAGAGCTGCACGCTATGAAGCTGGCAGCCCGGCCCCGGCTCTCTCTCAGCGCACACACACACACACACACACACACACACACACACACACTCTTCCCAACCACACCGCCACTTATACCCCCTTGCTGCCCACACAAAACACACAGCAGGACTGTATTTTAAGCTATTATGCAGCCACCTCTAGATACACTTTTTGTAAACACAGAAATCAGTAGAAAAATATTTTTAAATAAAATTAAAATAGGTTATAGTAGATGTTTTGTGTGGGTGGGTGTATACATATCTACATCTACATCACTTTTTCACCATTTCCAGATCACAGCACCCTTCCTCCCAAAAGGAGTACATCCAGGGCAAGGAAAGGGACTTCCAGTGGCAAAGGTCAGGGGCTAGGAGGTCAGACTTCTGGTCCCAATATGGTGACCAGGGCAGGGCAACCCATGCAGCCCTCGACAGCTTTCCAAAACTTTGTAAGTGGCCCTCCACCCAAAATAATTGCCCACCCCTGTTGTAGTTGTTTTAGCATGAACTAAAAAAAACTCCCACAGGTTAAAAAAATGAAATCCAGTAAAGAATGATAAAGAGATGAAATGTTCTCCCCATCTTTCACAGGCCAGAGGTAGCCCAACAAAGAGCATATATGGCTCTTCTTCAGTCATCTAATAAATCAAGAGCTCAAGTTGTAGCTGTTCCGTATTACAAGCAAGGCTACCAGCCTGAAATAAGGATTTTGCCTATGTATCAATTGCAAAGGTTCGACCATGTGTATAAGCTAGATCAGCGACACTGAGCCACTAAGGGGTAAAAGCAGCAAATTTTACAGAACGAGGCACTGCAGAAACCCAAATTATAGAAACCCAAGATTAACATAAACTGCTACTAGCAAATTCAAACTAGTCATTGCCCTGAGATACAGTTCTTGTGTAAAAGTAAGTTAATGACTAGATCTTCTGCTTTCTTCAATTTTGAAAATCAAGCTTATCTAGAAACTTCCAGAAGACAGATTAACATGCCATTGTAGAAACTATTTATTTACTGACTCTAAGGACGGTCTTTCGCTTATTTAATGCATCTCAAATCACTAGTTCTGAACATCACTGTTCCCCAATTTGGGGGAAAGGGGAAAGATGGCAATAATCCTAGGTCCAGAGGAGCAAGAACACCAGTTGCAGGGGATGACACACAGAGCATGTTGTTAAGAAAAGGTCATATGCAAGAATCATTCCTTTTTTTCCCCCTGCACATGGTCAGCCACCATAAGTGTGCTACAAATCCTAAGAGGGGAAAAAAATCCCCCATGATTTTCACAGAGGGCAGTTTCACTCCACTCCTGAGATGGCGAAACTTGAGCTCAGTCCTTTCCCCGTCTTGGGGCAAACAGAAGCATGTGGGGGTGGTACCTATGTGAAGTAAAGACAGCAAGTGAAGTACAGAAAGCACTATATACATATCAGTTTCAAGACTTTTTCTTCCCAAATCCTTCCTCTTCTGCTTGTTGGAAGGAGAGGTGGATAAGACTAAGCATGTTATTGTTGTTCTCCTTCTGTAACCTAAAGCAGTATTTCTCAACCTGTGGGTCATGACCCAAAAGTGGGTTACAAGAATATATGAAAGGGTCATGAACAAACCTTAAAAATGGATTCTCCTTTAAAGAAAAACGTGGGAAATGATGTTTTTTTCCTTACAAGCTGACAGAGTTCCAGTCTGCAAGGGGCTGCTTGCTGCCCTCCACCCCATACACTGGGGGGCTGAGGCCTGGAGGCAGCGAGTCAAGAATGAGGGCCACTGGGTCGGGACTGGCCATGGATGTTTACAAATGGGTCCTGGTACAAAAAGGTTGAGAAGCACTGACCTAGAAGTCCTGGCTGGTGCAATGGTAGGATAACAGTGCATCCTCCACATCCAAATATCTTCCGGAGTGATCTGTAGGCAGTGGAGGTTAGAGAAAACATCTCCCTCCCCCAAACTTTGTGTTGGGGTCCTAGTAACTAGTCTCAGCACAGCTGTTCCTCAAATACGCCAGTGACCTGGAGTGAAATGGACCCACTGTTTATGAGTTTCCCAGCCTCCATCCAACCCAGCTCCCCAACAGCAATGAAAACCATTCGAAGCACTCTCAGTTCCTTCTAAAACTTGTAAAAAGCTAAGAGCAGCAAATGCAGTGGCAAACTCTGCAGACTCAGAACAGCACCATTGCTAATGCAGATCATATTTACATACACTTCCATCTTAAGGAATGGTGTAAGAACAAGAAACATAAAATTTGTTAATATAAAGCTTTGTGCCTTCTGCAAAAGGCACACCTATGCTTGGTCACTAACGCTTGTAGCATGCTGCAGGTTAACTGATTTTTCAAATACAGACCCAGAGTTGTACAAAAACACAAAACAAGACAAGACTCAAGTGGCTGGAACTCTTAACAGGAACATGCCAACTTAAAAGCAAAGGGGAAGACTAGGTGGAGTTCACAGAAGCCTTGAGATATTGGCACCATAGACTCTTTGCTACCAATGTAATGAAACATGCAAGCACAGAAGTGAACTTATCAGACTTACAAACACTAAAGAAGTTTTGAGACAGTCTGAAAGTGCTGACCCCACTGAGAAACCAATCCATCCTGATCTTGTCTAAGGCCTCTTTACTCTTCTAGGATTAAAATGGGTCAAAACTCAAAACTAATTCTGGCTTAACTCAGTAGGTAACACCGGTACAACTACAATCTTTTCTCAGCAATTTAGGAGACAGAATGCTTACACTACTACCTAACCTGGACTCCAAGTGCTACTAAAAACCAAGTAACAAAAAAATAAAAATAAAAAATAAAAAAATAATACCACATATCTACACTGGTAGCTTTTTTAATTTAAAGTTTAAGCATACAATTGCATGGCCTTATCCTTTTCCAGGATTGGTCTTCAACTTCCACAGCAAGTCTCCCACCCCAAAGATAGCAATTATTCAAATCCCTCAGCTTTTCTTCCCAACTGCAGAAAGCACCGTAAGACTCGTTGGCTTACTGCGTGACCTGAAAGAGTGTATTTTCCCTGTGGCCAAGAACGAGCACGGAAGCTAGCTCTGCTAAATATTCCTTCACTCTTCTACTGCTTCTCATTCAAAATTGAAGCAACTGCAGTTCTTCAAAAACTACTACAAGGTGGAGCACCAGGGAATCTATAGGAACCCCTCCCAGCTGTGAGGCTCATTTATAAAAATGAGACCGTCAAGCCCATGAAGGTTCACCTCTCCCCCCAAACTATTATACCATGCATATGTCTTATCATCCAAAAGGAAGTGAAGGGTGTGGATCTGTCAGTTCCTCAAGACATGCTAAAAATACCCTTTACTCCTACCAGCAAACTTGGCAGGAAGATGGAAATAGAGTAGGTCAGTAAGCCGCCGAGTCTGTAAAGCTTTCAGTAACCCTGTACCAGCTCCACATACACGTCTTTCCTCTTGCTCAAATGGAGAGATACCCATAAGAGTAACCTCAGGGAACCATATTTAGAATTAAAGGAGTTGAACTAGATAAGCTTTGATAATGATTGGAGTCTGCAGACAACAACTCAGCCTTGGGGTTCACAATGCTTAAGCCACTGGACAGAGCTGAAAGAAAGCAGCTTGGATCTGGCCAAAGAGACATTTAAAAAACTAGCCTGCTCTACAGTTTGATATGGAAGCCTATTCCTTATGAAGATTTATTATTAAATCAATTTAAGGCATACAAGTTAGTAATTTTAGAGGAAAGAACAGAAGAAAAACACCCAAACAAATATTGGTTGGCTTTTCATCTTGGACCCTACACATTAAGTTAGTGTGTCCATGTATCAATACCCTTATCAACTCTGCACTTTGAAGAGGGATTCTTCTCCCCATTAAAGCTGAAGTCTGAGCGCTCACCAGCCTGTCAGTGCTCTCCATCTGCCATGAGCTTTCAGCTCACAAGCTGACCAACATGAGTTTTTTCCCATGCCCCAGCTTCCATGCAACTCCAGAGCTCTGCCAACACCACTCATCCCCCCTCTTTTCCTCTGCCATTGAATTGGGG
>NW_005842880.1:197656-204669 GCF_000455745.1 Alligator sinensis
GGGGGAGAAGAGAGACAGGGGGAAGGGAGGGTAAAAGGAAAGGGCTCCAGGGCCATGCCAAAGCATGGATTCCAACTGATGCCCACTCCAACAGACACTGAGCTGAGAAACGTTGAGCTCACTAGCATCCAGGACTGCAGTGTGTGGGGTGCGACTGTCAGCTATGGCACATACCACAGAGTGAGCTCTTCACTGCATGCGTCTCACTCCCAAAGATGTGGCCATACCCCCAACCATGATCCTGGATCCACCCATACATACACCTAGTATGAAAAGCCAAACTTGTAGTTCAAATGAGTCCTCATACATTATTCTATTTCCAATACAGGAAGTAGTTTTGCAACATTAAAAAAGGTATGTTTTTGAAGTGTCAGCTGTGCATATGCTGTTATGTTCAAACTGTTATCTGAAGAATTACAAGTGCTACCATAGACTAAAATGGCCAGTGAATGTGAATATATGAACACTGAAAAACATCCTTTATTTAAGTTATCAAAATACCTGCAAAGAGTCTCAACTCTGGAATTCTGCCAGAGTTAAGTTCTTCTGACTGCTACTGGAAAAAAAAAAAAGAAGAGAAAATGTAAGGGTCGTTGGTTGTATGATCTGTGATTTAAAGTATAATTTAAAGTGAATATATGATCTGTGATTTAAAGCTTTCTTAAGGCATAACAAAGGCATGAGCAGTCATTTCTCAGTTTAATACACAAATAACCAAAGCTTTTCCTAAAAGGCAAAATATCCTATTGCTGGTAAAAGAAAAAGCAAAAAAAGCATTGCGGTTTGCCTTTTACTTTCAAGATGTACACAAGGTATGCCTCACCGCAGCTCTGGAGCCCAGGGGGTGAAACCAGTAGTGGGGGAAAAAGAAGGGATAAGTGATGGCAGTATTCATTCCCTGGGTGCCGGAGCCATACAGAGGCTCTGGCCAGAGTCCATGCTAACAGGCCGGTGGCGAGCTCCGAGAGTGTGCTGTGCACGAAGAGCTGCAGTAGCAGCCACACTGACATCTCGGTGAGCGCATGTCAGTAACAAGCTGTTCGCATATCTGATCTAAAGACTGCAGGTTGAGCACTACGACCTTGTCTTATAAGGCTAATTTAGCCTACAGAAGAGAAGACGGGGGGGATTTAATAAGAGCCTTCAACTACCTGAAGGGTGGTTCCAAAGATGATAGAATTAGACCAGGGGAGGGCAAATCTTGCTGCAGGCAAGAGTGGGCGCACAGCAGACTCCATTTCCCAGCAGCCCGTGCCTGCGTCACTGCAGCCTGTTTCCATGGAGATCCCAGGAGGGACAGGGCCATGACAGCACTGGGGGCCCAGGGTTTTCAGAGACCAGCCCAAGCAGTGCTGGTAGAGGACACAAAGATGAGCAGGATACTGCTCCAGGGCTGGGGGCAGGATTTCGTGTTGGTGACCATGGCTCTGCCCGGCTCTGGACAACAGTCATCAGCGCAAAATCCCAGCCACGGAGCAGCTCCCTGGCCAGCTGCGCACCCTGCCAGCACTGCTTGGGTCAGTCTCTGTGGAAACCCCAGCCCCACACTGTCATGGCCCTGCCCCTCCTGGGGTCTCTATGGAAACCGGCCAGAGCTATGTGGGCAGGGGCTGCTGGGAAATGGAGTAAACTGCATGGCCGGTCTGGCCCACAGTTTGGGCTCTGCCCTCCCCGGTCTAGCTCCATCATCTTGAGATTCACCATTTTGCCCACCCCTGAGCTAGACTGTTTTCAGTGGCTGTAGATGACAGAACAAGCAAATGGTCTCTAGTTGCAGCCAGGGAAGTTTAGGTTGAATATTAGAAAAAACACCCTTCCCAGGAGGGTGGTGAAGCACTGCAATGGGTTACCTAGAGAGGTGGTGGACTCTTCATCCTCAGAGGTTTTTAAGGCCCGGCTCGACAAAGCCCTGGCTGGGATGATCTAGTTGGGGATGGTCCTGCTTTGAGCAGTAGGTTGGACTAGATGACCTCCTAAGGTCTCTTCCAACCCTAAATTTCTATGATTTTATCTAATCAGCATTCTCCGCCATCTCCTTCAGTTAGGAAGGGGGAGATATGCAGCTCAGCTTACAGCCTTGTATAGCTTCAACTCATTTCTTCAAGATTATGAAGCAGACAAAAGCAGTGAAAGACCGCTAGATATACATAATGCGGCCTTTACTGGATAACCTAGTCCAATTAACCCCATATTTATTTCGGCCATGGCCCAAGCCAGATGCAAGAAAACCCTTGATATTTAATTACAAAAGAGTTCATCTGTAAAAAAAAATTTCCTGATGACCTGAAATATGGTCCTAGCCAATAAAAAAACCTATTTATTATCACAGTAGATCTGGATGACACGAACCTCCAATGCTTTTTAAAATCCTACAAAAGGCCAAAATGATCTTGTGGCAGTGATTTGTACAAACAGATTAGGAATTTGGGGGTTTTTTCAGTTTTAAATATTGACTTATCTGTATTTGATTAGTCTTACAACAGTATTACCAGAATGGATTCTTCTACTGATATTTGTCTTTTTTTTATACCACTCATCTTGTTATACATATCAGGTTCCCTCACATTAGTTATTTTTTCTCTGAAGCCAAGTGGTCTAATTTTTTCCAACCTCACATCATCATAATTTTCTTTATGTATTCTTAAATCCCTGGGCAAGAATTAAATACCATATTCTCCACAAAGGCCATTTCTTTCCACAGTGTTTGAGTATTCAGTATTTTCTCTTTAGAGTTCCTAACTTCTTTTTTTTTTTTTTTTTTTTTCTTTAACACCTCTGCTGTACATTTTTTCACTGAACTTCCCACAAATGAAAGCCCAGGTCTAACTTGTCGTGATTAGTTTAGATGATACTAGATAAAAATATAACCACTTCTTTTTGTATAACCGTTCTGCTGCAATTGCTCCCATAAAATGTTAAAGTAAACATTCATGAACAGAAAACCATTTTAAAACAATTTTTTTTTTTTTTTAAAACAGAAGTCTGAATTTTCAGGGTTTAACCATACCATCAGAAGCATCCCCAAAAAGCCAACTGCCGTTTTACAATTACATGCATGGCCACTGACCAAATATCAGCAATCACAAGCAGTTCAGAATATCAATGTTAGTGAAAACTGAAGTTAAGTGCAATCTTCTATTTCACGAAGAGCCACAGGACCATGACAAGACTTTGAGTCTTGCTGACATTAACTGTGTACCAACAAGTTCCATGTCATGCATGGTTTTCATAAGAACACTGTATTCTCAGAAAAGCTACATAACTGAAATAAAGCAATAAAGATGCCCATTAACAATCATATTCATTAAAAGTTATTTATGATTTAAATGCATTTTTTTTAAGTGCACAAAAACAGTTTAAAACCAAGGGTAGCCAAAAGCTCCAATTTCTGACAAAGTTTATTGATTCAAATCTTGTGTCAAACTAATTACGAGTTAAGATTTAACCATCATACTAAGAAAACCATCTCATTTCTTTTCCCTCAGCTACTAGAAGCCAATATTATATTATATAATACACTATAAGAGAGTTTCTGAACTGTACATTACCTGAATATTTCTCACATTGATTTAAGAAGAAACAGCACTGGTTCAAAATGAAGTGCTTAGGCAAATCTCATCTTTGGTAGTTGAATGCTGTACATCACTCAAAATTCCTGGACAATTAAACTGCTAAATGCCAACTGAATAAGAGAAATGAGTCACCAAGGTGGTTTCCCCAGTCACTCACCACCATTCTCTTTATTCCTCACACTCTTCCTCCCCTCCCCACCCCACCCAACTCTTGGCTGCATGATATACAAAGTAATTTTAATCACACTTTTTTCATAAGCATAAATACAGAACACTTTGTAAACATCTATTTGCTCTCTTGTGCAAAGAGAGCCTTCCCCCTTCTCCAATACCTATCCATCCAAGGGCTGGAGAAGATTTTAAAAAAAGAAACGTATAAGTCAGATATGCAAGCCAATGCCCTTCCAGAAGGGGGAAATAACAATTAATTGCTACACCCACCAGGATTAATAAAATTATGAACTGAGGAACATAAATCCAAATGTTTACAGAGAGCAAGAGAAAGAGCAAACATAAATTGTCAGTTTGAATTAGTCTGCTCTGGCAGGTGTAAAGGGCTATTTAACTGAAAACAGTTAAAAACTAACTAGTACTCTTTCTTAGTCCATATTTACAATAGTTTCAACCACTACCTTAAGGTCTTATTTATATTAATTTATTAAAAACCCAAATCAGAAACAGGGCTTTCATACCTTTTAAAAACAAACTGGCACTGGCTATTGCCAGAAATCTGTTGTTTCAGTAGTTGTCCAAACAGTTACCTGCAAAAAAAAATCCCACTACTGCAATTCTGGCCTGATACAAAGGAAAGCATGAGCATCAGGTTGTGAAATTTTACAGTGTGCAAATCGAAATCACCGAGATGCTTAGTTACAGTAGTTTCCCCAAGCATTCATTTTTTTCTCTCACCAAAGTCTAGCTAGTTGTTACAATACCATACTGGGAGCCAGGAACCAGGTTCTATTCTTAACTTTCCCATTAATCTCACACGACTTCGAACAAAATCAACCACTCATCTATAAAATGAAAGTTAATGATCTATGTCAGGACAAAATCCTAATCCGCCTGCTGCACTATTCCACATGTACATGTTTAGTTCCTTGACAAAATTCTATTCTGCCATCTAAATCTGTAAGCAACACTTAGTACCACATTTAGGTCTCAGATTCTTTCCTACCCTTGTATAAGTCTTAAGTGAGATCACACACGCACACTCTCTCTCTCTCTCTCGTTAGGTTTCTTCCAGTAAAAGCAAATTTAAATTACAGTTACCTCTATTAGATTTTGAAGATTAAGTGAGGTCACCAGGGCCACATCTACACCACCTCCCTAGTGAACAAGGCCTGTCTACTAGATCCCACACTGCATGTATCCATAACCAGCAGTTATGGCAAGCAGTCAGAGTACACTGCTTAGATGACAGAGTCTCCAAGCAGTGCTCAGGTATTCCTGTAGGACCCTTCTACATTTTCTACTCCAATTGCCAGGCCTGGGCATGTGCAGAAAAAAATTAAAGTGGCCAAAATCTATTTCTCAGCAGTAATCCTAGGCTCAGCAGAACAGAAGTGTAGACATGCCTCAAGTACTTTTAGCAGCTCTACACCCCACCCTCCAGGTGCAAACCTGACAGTGCAGGAAACTGGGATTTCTCCACAGCACTGCTGCCATACAGGATATGCTCTCTTGGGGCTACCTTCCCACTCAACCCTGCTAAAAACTTCTCAAATCCATTCCAGAGGAACACCTCTAGGCTTGGTTTTCTGCCCCTATCCATTTAAATTCTTGGTAGAGGCTACCAGCTATGGCATGGCAGTGAAGCAACCATCTCTAAAGAAAGTATTTTTATAGAAAGCGCCCAAAATATTTCAACGTCAGAGATTAACAGAAGGCCATCGCTTATCCCATCATGATGACTTACTGAATTAGTAAGTATCCGCCTCCCACTGCCTTCACCTTCTCAATGAGAATATAGGTGGAATCAAAGTTAAAAAGTACATGAGTACAAGTGGTTTATACCATTAGATTTAAGATGACAGACAAAAAAAAAGCTCATCAAAATCTGCCAGTACCCTTTGCTGGCATCCTACTAGGATCCTTTGCTGCCACAAAAGCCAGGAAGTATCACATCAGAAAGAAAGAGAATCTACTATGACTTTATAGAGTAAACTAAACACAGTCACTGCTTTGCTGAAAGCGGCATGGTCCTACTAGTTAATGTTACTGGCACAGTTACTATCTTCCCCCACACTGACTAGAAATCTTCCTAATAAATATTTCTCTTTCTTGTTCCCCCCCAACCCCCCCACACACGGTTAGATTTTGTAAAATTCAGATTATATTAGTACAGTTTATTCAGTGTACTCTAGCACAAAACACCATGTATGAAACTGTATTTACAAATGCAAACTCTATAAGGAAAGAACTAGTGTCTTGGTACAATGGTTCACAACCCTGTTAGACTTGAGGCACCCTGTGGGCCTCTTAGATTACTATTCTGTAGTTTGAGTAAAAGCTAATTCTTTGGTTGCAAAAGACCTCAAAAATACAACAGGCTATTTGTGACACTATAGATTCTTATTTGAAATTGCTTAGTTTATCTTGTGTAGGTTTTTGCACACCTAACAATGCTAATATTTTGCTGCACTATTAAGAGGATCTCATGGTACTCCGATTGAAAATAGCTTCTCTCAGCTATTTTAAGGAAATCTTGAAGTCAGTATCTATTCCTGCTCAATTTACCCAGACCAATTACTTACCCTTAGCTTACTTAATGATCTAAGGGGACACCTAAAAATATTTCAATACACACAAGTAACATACAGATTCAGGCACCCCATTAAGAGATGCATGTCAATAGCTAATAACAAAAAATGTGTAGGTCATGGAATAAGAGTATGAGAAAGGGGATGAGTTTTATGGTCAACAGTAGGAGTTGGTATCCCAATCTTCCATTCTGTATCACTCACAAGAACATTTGAGAAGCTATGAATAGGCAAACAGATGCATCAGATACCACACATTTGAAAAAGGTAAATGGGGAAAACCAAACTCATGGTTTTGCTGGCAATACACAAAGGCTAGTCCCTGAACACAGTTCAGAGTTACTGTTATAAACATCTCTCTCATATAGACCATTTCTCTGGAAACAGAAAATCTTGCTTTGCTGGCATTTTGTGCGTGTATTAAGTTGAAGGGAAAACATTTTTAAAAACTAAGTAAAATAAAATAAATATTATTTTTTGTAGCAAGAATACATTTAGGGACTGCCTTTCCTCAGGCTAGTCTAGGGAATGGTCATAAACTGTAAATTTGTTCAATTTCTCCTACAGTACATACTTCATAGAAGCACTCATTTATTGTAGACCTGAGCCTGCATGGAGAGTACAAACTTTACCAGAGACAAACAGGCAGGTTATTCAACAGGACATCAAAGAACTAGGG
>NW_005842880.1:204679-205342 GCF_000455745.1 Alligator sinensis
TATTTCCAAGAACAAAATAATTAAAGCCATATGGAATGGAACTGTCATTCTTTTTATTTTTAGAAACATAGATAAGACCTCAACATGCAACCAGTCACAACAACATTAGTATCTACATGCATGTTAGAGGAGCTTATATTTTTGGTTGCTATAGGAACAGTTTTTTCCCCTCTCCAAAAGCACAACCTTAATGAAGTTGTAGTTTGTTGTTTTGTTTTATTTTTTTTTTTTTTTTTTTTTATCGTGGGAGGGAAGGGAAACAATAATAAAAAACTCCCAAGAATCAGAGTGTGTGCAGTTTTGACATGCAATGCTTCTAATATACATGTTCACTGGTATGGAGCAAGTTTTAGGAAATTAACAATGGAAAACCCAAAACTTTTGTAAAAAATTCAAAAGGGAGAGGGAGGGAAGGAAGATAGCTCAAACAAAACAATTCAAAAGCAATTTCTGCTTAACTATAAATCCTGAGTTTTGCCACATTGAAGCCTTAAGGTCCTGGCCTAAACAGAGCAGGTCTGCAAAAAAGCATCAAGCTGGATCTCCACTTCAGCTCAGCCAGTGAACAGTAGCAGGTCTAAGGAAAGAGAAGACAGCAGCTGGAAAAGCCATTACAGGTATTGAAGTACTGCACATTGGCATTTTTAAAAGTCAACCCGAGTG
>NW_005842880.1:205373-207881 GCF_000455745.1 Alligator sinensis
CGGCTGGGGGGGGCGGGGGGGGGGGGGTTGCTCTTCTATGAAGTCCATTCCACTTCTGAACATTGTTTAAATTACCCTCAAACTTCATTTCATTAGTAACTGGAACCAACTAGTTTCCTTGAACCAAAGTTCTGTCAGATCTGTGCCTGTACCGTTTTGTTAACCCCTGAAAGTTCTCAAGTCTAAGGTTATAAGTACACTTATAAATGAACTGTTTAGAGATGGTATATACTGGAGAATGGGAAAGTGCAAAAATAACCATAAGCCAGAAACTGAAGGGCTCCAAACATGCATGTGGAGGAAATATTTTATAGGTAATAAAAAGTAGTTTTGCTTTCAGTGAAGCAAGATATAGTCAGATCAAATATAGGGACTTCAAGAAAACAGGGGGGGGGGTAGTCTAAAACAGAGCATAGAACAGGAACCAAACTACTAAAACCAACTGCAGAAGTGAATGTGCAGGGGACTTGTGACATCACAATAGCAGAGATACCTGGAGTGCAGAAACCTTCTTCTTACTTTGTTTCCATTTTCACAATCTCAGGCAACAATGTTAACACTTCAATAATCATCCAGGGTCTGTCCACAAAATTGCCAAGAGCTACTGGAGTAAGCAAACACCATATAATGCTTCCTTTACTGCAAGAGCATCAAACACATGGCCCACAGAGCTCCATGATCCACACTTGCCGTGTTGCCCTACTGGCCCACACACTGTGCCAGCTGGGGCCGAGTCTCAGGCCAGCCCAGGGAAGGTGCCACATGCACTGGATCAGGGCCTGATATGGCAGAAGCGGGTAATTATTTGGGCTTGTGGGCCACATAGGCAGTTCTGAGGAGTTGCTGCAGGCTGGTCAACACCCCCTCCACCACACGACAACCCGAAGCCTATGAACCCTATGACTCCTCACTGCCAGCAGCGCACAGCCCCAGCCCTGAGCAGTGGCAGCAGCCAAGAAGCAGCTACTTGGCAGAGGGGAAAGTGGCCCCTCCCACTCACTGCTGAGCCTTTCTTGCTGCAGCTACCCAGAGCCCATGCCCACACTGCCATGTGGTTCCTGTCCCCTAGCATCACCACCATCTCTGGGCCACCTAGCAGGACAGCAGTGGCAGCACAGAGGAGCTGCAGGACAGCCCCGGTGTGGACTCCAGGCAGCTACAGCAAGGAGGGCCCCGAAACAGCAAAGGGGTAGGACGGGGTTGGGGCAGCGCGCACAGGTACCTACCAGTACTACATGGCTGGGGCCCATGGTGGTGGCAGCTGGAAAGAGCTACCACAGCCTGGGCTGCCTAAAAAGGCAATCCAGCTGCAGAGACACCCCAGCCCCGCTGCATGCCCAGGAGGTGGGGGAGGTGGCAGGATGCACCATAAGCCAGACAGCGCCTCAGCCAGGCAGGACCAACTATGGGCTGAACATATTCCCTCTGGGCAGTATTTTAGCCAACTCCACATGGCCAGTGGACCTACCCCATGTCACTCATCCAGCCTGCAAGGCCAAATGAATGCAACACCCCTGCTTTATTTTATGCAACAGTGCAGATCTCACCTCTTCTCTTGTTACATTTAAACAAAAACAATGAATTAATTGTACATTTTAGAGGACTGTTCTTTACGATTATATCCAACAGCTTCAGAAGCAAATGGAGTCAACCATTTGAAGACACCAGATACCATTTTGCTTCACAGCCTGGAATGTTCCCTAAATAGAAGACAGAATACAAGGGGGCTGCATCTCACTACAGCCAAGATACTTGTTGCTGTAAACATGCTGAAACTAAAATTCTGCTTTAAGGAAACTAAAACTCCAGCTTTTTTGGCCAATCTTACTAATATCGGGGGGGGGGGGGCATTCCCAGCAATATAAAGGTTTTACTGTATAGATATAGATGTATTTATATAGATATAAATGTATTTATACCTGATAGAGATGCACAAATGACCCCACAACTTTGATGGAAGACACAGGAGCTCCAAAACTGATACGGTGAAGTTATACACATGCAAGACAATTCCATTTACTTTCAAGTCTCATCTGCCTGCAGAGAAGCAGCTTAAACAAGATATCCTGGAACTTTACATACATCCTAGAGCATTTTAGATATTCTGAAGTTTACATTCTTTTTGAAGTTGACTAGTATCAGGCACAGCATTCCACTAATCATCTCAATAATGCCACATGGGGAAAATGTCATCTGCTTGAATATCCTCATCTGTTGATACATGCAAGGATTATGTTCAGCCTTTTAGGCCCCTGGCAGACATTACACATAAGACAAGATTAATCAAAGCTTAAGCAGTAACCTAGCCACACGTTCATGCAATTCACAGCATGATAAGACAGGGAATATGCCACAGAAGTATTACAAAGTGTCTAAATCTGTGGCTGGCTCCTGTTGCACTACCAATTTAATATGTGGCTGGTTGCTCCCAGGGCTGAGAGCACACTGAAGCCTTGAACAGCTCCAGTGTCCTTCCTGCCTACAGGAACCTTGAAGGGCTCCCACAGC
>NW_005842880.1:207956-211813 GCF_000455745.1 Alligator sinensis
ACCCCAGCAGGTAACGCAGGGGGGGAGAAGCGGGCCCAGGCCTAACATGGGGGGGAGGGGAGAGCGCGGGGAGCCAGAGCAGGGAAAAAGCTCAACCTGATGTGGCTGCAGCAGCAGCTGGGGGATGGAGGGAGCGGACCTCCTCCACACCTCGGGCCCAGGCCAACTCCTCACCCACCCCCCTCCCCCGCATCAGCCCATTCCTTCCATCCCCAAGCAGGCCCAACATGTGGGGGGGGTGGAGTGGGCATGCCGTGGCATTGGCGGTTACAATGCAGCTAGGGGACAGACAGGGCCTGGGCCCAACGCGGGGAGGCAGGGGTGCAAGCCTGAGCCAGGTGAAAAGCCAGGCCACTGTGGCAGTGGAGGGGCAGACAGCAGCTCTGGCTCGGCCCAGCCCAACATGGCAGCTGCGGGGGGAGGGGAGGAGAGAGCCTCCTCCTTTCATCAGGCCCAGGCCCACTCCTCCCCCACCCCCATGTCAGCCCCGAGCCTGCTTCTACCATCCCCCTGCTGCTGCCAGGTCGGGCTGGGCCCGCTGCAGTGACCCAGCTTCTCCCCACCCTTGGGCCCGGTCCACCCCCGCATTGGGCCTGGGCCCACTCCTCCCTTTCCCTCACTGCTGGAGGGGGGAGAAAACAGGCCCAGATCCCAAGCAACAGGAAGGAAGGGGGAATGGGCCTGGACCAGGGGGGTGGGGCTCCCCCCACCCCATCATTCTTGATGGGCAATAGGGTAGTTGCAAGCTATATTTCAAACAAGCCAATAGTGTTGACAGTCCCCTGGCCAATTATTTTCAAACCAAGCTCTTTAAAATTGTTTTATTCTACAGACGTTAATTTCATATCTTAAGTACTTCTGGAATAGTTTACGCTATTACATTAATAAAGGAACATTAATACACTGTCCATCTTCTATCCAAGTATGGAAGTGTGTGTGAAATAGGCAAAGTGTTTTGATAAAGTTTTCTGCATCCGAATAATACAGGCCTGCACCACCAGAAAAAAAAAAAAAGTGGTGTTGTTGTTCCACAGGACTGTCTTGAAAAAGGAAAACAGAAAAATTACTTTCTCCTCTTGCTGGCTAGAGATTATTTGCCAGCACCTTCAGCTTCCCTCTAGTGAAATTTACACTATGCTGCATGATATGTAGTGCCTTAAGTGAAGCTGTCAACAGGGAAAGTCCATATAATTATTTGAATACTCTCCCTTGCTCTTGCAGTTTATGAAAAAATATTTAAGTCACTTAAAAAAAAGAAAATTGGAAGCTATTCCCCAATTCATTGATTTCACAAATTGTATTTAAGTTATAATAAGTTTCCCAGCTTAATTTCTTAGTCATCTGCTGTTGATTTTTGTTCTGCTGCTAATTTATTGAGGCAAAATACCAGAGCACTTTCCTTCTTCCTACAGAAGGGTTCTCAAAAGATCATTCAGAAGCTGAAAAACCTTGCTTAAAGAATGTTTTTTTTAGAAAAGATTTGTCAATACATTCTATTTCTATTCTTCTTTAAAGGTACTTACGTTTTTCTAATTTTTTTTGTAAATCATATCTAACAATTACCCTTTAGCCTTTGAAAGATGTTTATGCACCCAAAAGACAGGAGCAATCAAGTTATACCCCCACAATGAAATCATTTCTGGCAGCAATGACTCTTGTTAGAAAAATACAGGTATACAGAAGTACCACATGCATAAAAGGTTTCTATTTACCTTGTTTAGGAAGCTTCATACTTCAGTATGGTAGTTGGTTTTGATTTTTTTTTTTTTTTTTTAAAGAGGTTAAAAGGAAAAAAGCACCTCAACCTAAAATATTTTGCACTCTATGAACAGTTTTAGAAGGTTCCAAGATCAAATATGGTACGACAACTGTTTGCAATGAATTTGCATTTGGGAGTTTCATCTGCTGTAACAAGGCTCTAAGCATTTATTTTCCAATCTCCTGAAGTAAATAAACAGTTCAACAGGACAAGTGAGCCCCTGAGCCACAAAAAAATGGAAGTAGGGGAAAGGAACAAAAAAAAAGTTTGATCATTTGCTTACAGATACTCAAGTCACCAGTGGCTCAGTCTGCCAGCTGTATTAGAAATCTATTTGGTATATACTAATTTTCTTAAGCAAGCCTCTGATTTTTCTAGCACACTACAAGCTGTTAACTATAATTAGAGGATAATGGCACAGTTGTCGTGCTTTGCTATACAATCCCATATAGTAAGTGGATTAACTACAAGGCTGATGGTATTATCAGGGCTCTTGTATCAATTGCTAGAAGAGAGATAAGAATATGGAGGTGGAATTTTACATTTAGAGGCAGGTGGCAGAAAAGAAACATCCTTGCCAGAGCCCTATTGACAGACCACAGGGAAGAATGAGTGGTAGAAATGATTCAGCTGGTTGAGAGGGTCCACTCGAAGTGTAATTGAAGAAAGTGGCATCCATTATTTTGTAAAAGCTGTTGTGACTAGATTTACTTGACCCAGAAAACTGTACCAATATGTTTTGACCTAGACTATTTCTATTCCCCTTTAAGTAGTCTACTATTTATGCCTGGCTCCATCTGATTTTCAACAGATTCTGAATGACTCAGCAACATAGGGCCAGGAGTCCATTACACAAGTAGTCCTTACTTAGAGCTGGCTTTTCAAAAACGTTGAAGGAGTTCTCCGCCCAGCTTTTTCCCCCGACTCTGTCAAGTTTTGACCCAAAACCTCTGTTCTATAGCAGGCTGCAGATGTTTGTTACAGCTCCCTATGAAATGGTACTCAATAACAGATTCAAGAAATGTCTGTGCTAACAGAATTTATTCCAGAGTTTTTCCACCTCCGTGGATAGGAAACATGACAAAAATATTACTTATTGCTTAACTGGACAGTTTGTGTTAGGACTGTCAGAATGACCTAGCTTATCTAGTTCACTCAAGCTGTAATATAATATAAGCCAATTCATTTTCCATTTCAGAGTAAGCATATTGCAGCTGGGGGGGGGGGGAAAAAATCACACCCTCTGCTGCCTTCCCTGGGTGCACATTTAAGAACTGTACCAATGTTACTAGTTTAGCATTTACTAAAATTTCGTAAGAGAAAGTTCTAAAATTCCTAACAAGAATTCTCTCAAAGGTCACTGCGTCCACTTGCTGACATTTCAGCATTACTTCTGAAAGGTGCATTTTAGGAATCTGAACAGCTCGGAAAAAAACGCATAAACCAGCATGTGCAAATCTCATGTCCAAATGACAGGTATAAACATGTTAAAGTGATCACTTTCATAGTTAGTAACCAGAACACCTAAAAAGAAAGAT
The DNA here is from genome assembly GCF_000455745.1 of Alligator sinensis. Classification (NCBI taxonomy): domain Eukaryota; kingdom Metazoa; phylum Chordata; order Crocodylia; family Alligatoridae; genus Alligator; species Alligator sinensis. The sequence goes on from NW_005842880.1 coordinate 211,254, forward strand.
TATGTAGGCACCACCAAGTCAACCATCTACTGGAAGATTGATTTACACCAGCTGAAGGCAGTGAGGAGGAATACACAACCTACCACCATTGTGGGTACCCCCAAGACTGCCAGTTATGGACAAAAAATAAAAATATCACTCCTTTAAACAGTGTGCCTCAATTCCTATCTGAAGGAACTGCCAAAAAAAAGCATGGACATTATCTACCTCGTCTCTAGATAAGCAGAGATTGTAAATCTAGCACTTTTTAAAAGCACTGTATTTAAAATGCTCTTCAGTATAGGGGTGGGGAAGAGGGAGGGTAGCAACCTATAATTCTCCAATACAGGGTTGGCTCCTGACTATACTATATCCTCCAGAGCCATGTGGCTCTTATTATGTACAAATATGAAAGGAAACTGCATTGCACCATAGAATGCATGGCCCAGCCCATGAAAAAGAATGGGAGCCTGACCTTCAACTCATAAGACAGGACTTATAAGAAGGGAATGCAAATAAGTGTTGTCAAAGTGGAAAGCATGCACACGCACTCACTCTTTGCTTCAGTTTTCTCCAATGAG
>NW_005842880.1:211844-235496 GCF_000455745.1 Alligator sinensis
CAAAATAAAGGATTTTCTTTCACATGTAGAATAGCAATTTTGCAGAATCTACATTTTCTATTAGTCATCATTCCAGTCCTTAACTTTCCTTTTTCATGTTCTTGCAACAAGGTATTTAGAAGAATTTGCAGACTCGTTAGAATCTTACAGGGCTACATAAAAAGTTACCAACCAGCTGAAGTATGTAGAGATTACCATTGGATACCTTTCCTCTTCTCAGCTCTGGAGCCCTAAACTGACCAAGTCAATGAGCTTGTGTTACAGTCAATAATGCCCTGATAGTATCAAAACAGGATATGAGGCTTTAGCCACTGAGCACGCTGCCAAGTAAGTAGGTCTTGTTCCCCACCATCAAGGTTTACTTTGTTAAAAGATTCAGACCCTGAGCAGGCCAGTGTCTGTTCAGCAAGCCTGAAAAAAAAGTTGGCATTCAGGAAGTGCTGGTGACCCATCCTTTGAGAAGCAAGTCTCATGTCACTATTTCAGTATGGGCAACTCCTCATGCCCCCTGCACTCTCAACCAATCACTTAGGACACTTGTACATGTGATGAAAACTGCCCACTTTTTCAGTTTAATTGTGTCCCACTTTACACATACAGGGTTTTCTGCAATTTAAATGAGTTTGTAACATTGCAAACTACATGTAGTTTAGTTTGCAGCATAGCTGCGTGTAACGTTGCAGCCTTTAATCTGACAGCTTGCTTGCCCCCTGCCCATGGGGGAGAGAGCCTGAAGACAGAAGTGGCAAAGGGCCTGATCCTCCCCCCACCCCAAAGCCTACTCACACCTTCTGTGGCCAGGGAGCAAGCTTCTAGCAGGACAAGCAGCCCCTGAGCTGTGGGGAGCCCTGGTCCTTCTCTCAGCAGTGGTGGCACACACTGGGGCCACCCAGGTGAGCTGCCAGCAGGCCAGGGGCTGCCCCAGCTTAGAGGCACCTGATCTGATGCTTTCCCAAGTCTACCCGGGCTTCCAGCATGCCATGCACCATCCCCACTGCCTTCTCCAGCTGCCAGCATACTCAATTGCCCTCCTGCCACTTTCCCACACTGCCCCAGGGCAAGCCAGCCTGTTCCCAGGTAGTCCCAGGTGGCATGGACTGTGCACAAGGTGCTGCTCCCCAGGTGGGCTAAGGGAAAAGTTGGATCAAGCTGGGTGCTGCCTCCCAGCTGGGGCAGCATCGGGCCTACTAGCAGCTTGGCTGGGTGGCCCTCGGGGGTGCCACTGAGCAAAGGACCAGGGCCTCCTGTGGGCTTGGAAAGAGCTATATCAGGCTGGGTGCTGCCTCCAAGCTGGGGTAGCATCTGGCCCACTGGCGCCCCAGCCAACCAGCCGCTGGGGCGCCACTTCCACGGAGAAAGAACTGGGGCCCCCTGCAGTTTAGGAACTGCTCAGCCCACTGGCAGCTTATGCGGGCGGGCAGGCTCCACCAGGGGGAGTAGTGGGGTGGGAAGTGGTGAGGAACCCAATCTCTCTCCGCCCCCAGCCCTGCATGTAGCCTGCCTGCAGCCGAAGGGCAAGCTGCCAGCAGGTCCTGGTCCTTCCCTTCACAGCAGCAACACCCCCTCACCAAGGCCAGCCGGCTTGGCTGCTAGCGGGCAGAATGCTGCCACAGTTCAGGGGCAGCACCCGGCCCAATCCAACTAATCCCTGAGCCCACCTAGGGAGCTGTGCCCTGTGCACCATCCCCATCATCTTCCCACTGCCTGGGACCACCCATGAAGAAGCTGGCTTGTCCCTGGTACAGCACATGAGCTTGTCTCCACCCCGGCTGTGGGAGACATGAGCAGGTTTTGCAAGGAGGGGGGGGGGGGGGTGTTAATAGTTAAAAACCTACCATTTCAATTTAGGGGATTAAACCCCACAACACGTGTACAAGTACCCTTAGTTTTATCCACAACCTTATTTAACATATGCAAATATTAATAAAGCAATCTGCAATTCCACAATTATATCTGTGTATAGATCATATAATAGTTTACAACTGAAAACAGCAGATGTCAACAAGGTTATGCAAGTCCATCAGGCAAAAAGGCAAGTTTCTTATTTCTGGACAAGGTGGATAAAAAAAAAAATCAACTATTTTAAATTAAAAAATGGATTTTTTAATGTAAATCATTTTTTTTTATTTAATTGTATTTAACATCCTTTTTTAAAAAAACCTATGTATAGTTTTAATTTAAGATATGTTAAAGCTCAAAGATATCATGGAATAGGGATTATAACTTCTAATTGTATATTATTTGAGACAATATAGTCATGTAACCTTTTTAGAAAAGTTTTATAAATAGATCACAACAGGCCATGGACTTTATTAGGGCCCAAATCTCATGGGGTTCCCAGAAGCTCTTCTATAGATTAGTAAAGATTAAAGAAAACCACTCAATCCAATGGGACTCTGCTCAGTCTAGAAGATCCCATTAAGCATTCCTCATGCTTAGTTTCAGTTCTCAATCTGTGGATTTGTGTCTTCAGAGATAAACATCCTTGTTAACAGCAGTATATAGAGATGAGAAATAAAAGACCTGATTACCTACCCATCAGCCCTACTGTCTCTCTGCAAGTCTGCATACACACAGAGTAAAGGCCCTACTTCTCTCGAGCAGTGCAACGTTTCAAGTTAAATGAACAGAGAATATCAAAATAGAATGCACTTTTTCTAGAAAACAATGATTAAAATCAAGGCTTTCTGACCAGTGATTTAAATTGATTTTATTTAAATCAAATCCACCCTGTTTCAGAGTCCTAATTTTGTCTAATAGAGGGAAAGGAAGGAGGCCATTTCAAATAGGAATGACAATGAAGGCAAAAGCAACAGAGAGAGGACATACAGTGAATTATGGACAATATCCATCTTAAAGCCCACAAAAAAAAAAGAGTCAGCACAGAACAACTGCAAAAATGAACAGTATTATTAGATTTTATGATTTTAAAAGTTATCATCATCTTTATCTTGGGGAGTACATAGGTATTTATTAAAATATTCTTTTAAATTTTCCACACAATTCATAAAGAAGAAAATTCTCTTAATAATTTAAGAGAAGTCTTTCTGAAAATCTGCTTAGAAAAGCAAACTTTAAAAATACTGAACAGAAGTAGCCTAGTTATAGAAGACTGCTTTTTCTCTCCCTGAATAGAGGTTCTCTTTCAGTTTTTATCAGTGTGAACTCTACTAACAGCAGGAGAGCTACACCAGTGCACCGCATTATGGGTCAGTTTGTTTCAATGCCATGAGATCAGGGCCAGTGAGATCTGGTAGTTTTTCCACTGGATCTTACTCCTATAGATCCATTTGTGCTCTAGTACATTCATACTCTGGGGTTTATTCATTCCTGCCTGTGGCAGGGGGTCAGGCTAGATGATCTGTTCAGGTCCCTCCTGACCCTAGCTACTATGAAACTATCTCAAACTAAAATCCTGGAGCACAGCAACAATATGCGCCCTTCTGCATATGTTAAATTGCAAGAAGAGAAGTCAATATTTAGTCAGGAAAATACTGAACAGCATTATTACTCTATCATTACACATAAACACACACATGTACTACTACTATTACTACTACTAGTAGTAATAGAAGTGTTTTTAACTGCAAAACGGAGAATTTTACCCTTCCAATTCTGCTTTCCTCTCCTCCACCAGGGGAACTTGTACCTGCAACCAGTCCGACAACTGAATCCATATCTCAAATTTGAAACAGAATCCCACCTATAAATTTCCAGCTCAATTATAGAAAGTGTCCACGTAGATATACATGACTCAACAGCATATTTGAAAACTAAATGGCAATCACTAGAAGCAGGACTTAAATTCAGAGTTAGTCTGTTTGACACCATGCTCAATATGCAGTCTTGAACAATATATTCACCTTGAAAATGTAATTACACTCTTTATTAAAAGATGTGAAGTTTCTGGTAAGAAGCATTTTCCTTCTAACAAAAAGCATGTTTCTTCTAGCTTTGCATACAGAATATTTTCTAGTTTTCTTCTTCAAGAATGATTGTTTAAAGCAGCTGAAGCTAATCTTTTTGCTAGGTGTGCCACAGACCATGATGAGTGCCACTCCCACCCCTGTCTGCTGCCAAATTACCTGTCCCCTTACCAAATCTGCGGTGTGCCACACAAAGGCTGCCCATGCCACTTATAGCATGTGCCACAGGCTAGCCAGCCCAAGTTAAAAAGGGTTCGATGCTAACTGTAGCATGGAGAATTTATAGTGCACTTGGTATGACACCTTGCACTTGAAAATAAGTTATCAACACAACAAAAGCATTTTGCTTCCTTTGCCCAGATATAAAGCATCACCCCCGCCCCACAATTTTTTATTTTTTTTTACTGAATTATTTTCTAGAGCACCTTTTCATTTAGCCAGCATTCTTTGCCACTTCAAGAAAACTTCAGTTTACACGGAATTGTTTGCCATCTATTCGCTCAAATACAGATTAAAATCCTTTTATCAGTGCTGCTCAAAATATATAGATTCTGCCCAGAATATGTGCACCATGGTCTGACAACCAAGCTATCTTACTTTGATTAAGGATTTATTTGCTATATTTGTAACAGGTATGTGACGTACAGAACAGGAGCTTTTTCCCCAGCTCAAAGCATTTGATATTATAATATATTATATATAATATATATAAATAAAAAAAAATATTAGCCAAAATGCCTTTACTCCATTTTCTATTCAATGTACCATCTCACCTTCAACGCCCATGCACGTCAGAATTATGCTACAGAACTAGGAACCTTTAACTCTGGCAATTACACTCACACACCCCCCAAAACAAGTCCTCACCAAAAGATCCACAGCTCTCTTCCTACTTATAAATCAAGAAATTAAAAAAAACAGGGAGGTGCACCCTAGAGAATCATGCTCCCTCATCATTAACCAGACTTACTAACATAATAGGAGGAATTATTTACTTTTGTGTAAATGCAGTAAAGCTTCTGACAGATTTCTTCAAAAAGCCATTCAAATCCTCAAAGCAGATCTCAGTCTATTCCTTGTGTTCTGTCCGACTTCCATCCTTGTTTATCCACCCACTTTCCTTTCCATATACAGTTACAAGGAGTTTTATATCTGCAGTTCCCTTCTTGGTCATTTATTCTGGGAATGAAGCCAAAACTTGCTTATGCATGAAAGTCACTTGCATTTGGAGAGGACCTATTAGAAAAGTACTGGAACACTCATGAGCCACAGTATCAGTCTGACAGACCAGCAGTTATTCAATTTTTAGTTTAAGACGGGTGGTTGGCAACCTAAGGCCCACAAGCCAGATCCAGCCTGCAAAATGACTGAATCTGGCCTAAAGAGCTCTGGGCCAGTCTTCTTGTTACTAAAGGTGTGCAAATCCCAAATTGTTTAACACAGTTCACATTTTGTTAATGGTGCAAAGATAATCTTCCACAGTTTCTGCAGACTGCTCTCCCTCACTGAAGCTTCTGCTTGCCACTGCTGAAGCAGCTGAAAGCAAAGTGTGGCCTGTGGCACCAGCCACAAGATGAAGCCTGTGTGAGGGGAAGGAGCACCCTTTTTTCTGACCTGCAATTCCAATTTTCTCCTAGTATGGATCCTCATAGCTATTTGTCCAATTTGGGGGGAAGGTAGAGGCAGAAAAAAGGATTTTTGAAGAATAAGCCAAAAGTTCTTGTTTTGCTTGCTTACTGAACTGACTATACTCACATAACTCTAAATCTAATAAAGGTAAAAAGCTAGAACTCTGGCTTGAAACTGAACCCTTTACCGTGTCAATTCCACGCTCATGATTATAAAACTTGTTTCTGTTCTTGCATGAAGATAAATAACTAAATATTGGACACATACATTCCATCTAAAACAATGGATCTATAAAACAATAGTCATCAACAGTATGGATAGAGTTTTGCCTCTCCCTCATATTAAAATCCACTTCTACAGGCAAGTCATGGCCAATAGAAAGCTATCCTCTAAACATACATAGCTGGTAATATAACAAGAAATACATGCAAGACAGATACTACATATGAAGGAAAGGTAGCTGCCCACAAAAACCCTTCTCATAGCAACTAGAATTAGCTTAAGTTCAAAGCTAAAGAACTACATTTAAGAGAGGCAGCTCTCATTTCCTAAACATGATGCATTTAAAAAGTTGTTTGTGGAGAGAATGCATCTTCAATCCAAAAGCCACTTACAACAAACTGAAAAACATGCTGTCCAGGCAGTAGTAGCAACTGAATTATGAAGTGCTTAAGAAAAATAAATCAAATTTTAGGCTTCCTTTAAAAGCAAGCATTTTTCTTTATCTGAATGAATTAAAACAAGAAGTGTAGTGGGTTACTTTGCCTGCTACATCACAACCAACCACCGCAAGGAAGGAAACCCTCACTTCCTTCCTCTGTCGCCCCCTCCCCCCCCCCACACACACAAAATGACTTTCTTCACACATTACAACTGTAGTCTAGATCAGAGCTTTTTTCCATGGACTGAAATATTTTCTAAATCAAGTATTAGGGCTGCACAAGTAGGTGGCCCTAGCTAAGGCAGGGTCAACAGACTATCTTAACCCAGCAGTAAGAAGTGGGAAAGAATCCTCACCATTTAGCACATTACTGAAGCTGCAGGAGAAGCCTCATGTATGGAACTGAAGAGCAGAAAGGGATCTCAGGACATCATTTAGTCCAATTAGCCCCCTGGTCAGGCAGGATTTTCCCCAACTAAATTATCCTAGCCAAGTGGACAAATCAATCCCTTTTCAACAGGTTCATATTCAATTCCCTCCTTCACCCTGAATTCCATGTTCCATAAGAAAGAATAAGGTAACTGTGGTCAACATAGTAGCAATAACACCACTGATTTTTGTTTACTGACTCTGTAAATTTCCTTGCCATTTTGCCCAGGAGCAAGAAAATGGGGGGAAAAAAAGATTACTTGGTTAATTTGTGCAAGAATCTCCAATGAATGAAGTCCAATCTGCCTATTATTAGACCCTAGTGACTTGATCTGTTAGAATTTACCCAGATAACCCACTTCAGAAGTTCTTCAACTGGATACAGCCTTCTTAGACAGTTTTTTCACTCTTCTTAATACAGAATCCAAATAAAAGCCCTTTAATTTCATCTTCATAGAAGCATTTCTGCTGGGAGCTCAAAAGACTCTAGTGTCACCCACTTTCCATTGCCACTGAGAAGATAAGCTGTAGCATCTACTTTATCCCACCCACAGAAAGAGGATGGAATCATCTCAAATTTCAGGCAGCCTTACACCATACACACATCCCTACACCATCTCCAAAAGCCTGGACTGCAGCTCATTTGAACCAACATTAACAAAAGGCCTACTTGATGCAAGAGTGAAGAAAAAAGGCCAGGTAAGCAGCCCCACAAAACCTTTCCCCTCCGCCCTCACTAGAACCCAGTCAGTGATTTGCCAGTCCTTATGGATAACAGAAACAGAAAAGCAGATCACTTGTCTGGATAAAAGTCTAAATAGGGACGAGCTGCCATAAGGGCAACTTGGATTTCACCTATCCCCCTTGCCAAACTTATTGCAACCAGAAAAGCCATTTAGCATCCAGGCCGCAAGATGGAGGAAGTGTAGGTCTAGGTAAAGTGCTCTCCTCGTCTCAAAAAGGACTACGACCAGCAGCAAAGCCATGGAGTCTTCCACTGACCTCCTCAGAAGGTCCAAGTATTCATGGTCTCATCTCACCTTGTAATACCCATTGGAAGGCAGATAGAAAGGCTATAGGACAATCCAACAAGTCAGGTATTACACAAGGAGATGGGACTGAAAACTTCCTGTTGATGTCCAATGCAAACAAGTCATGTCCAGGCAACCCAAGTCCACAAATATAGATTTACATTTCATGTCAAATCAGGCTATTTCAGCAGTTTCATCTTCTATACCATTTTGCAGATTGGATACATGCATTACAGATGAGTTGGATGCCAGGTACATCAGTGCCATGGACAGACCACTTTCTTGCACAAAGGGACAGATCTTATCCTACCCTACTTGTTGACTTAAGATGCAAATGATTTTGATTGCACTAGGGGAAGCCTTGATGAGTTCTCCTCACTGGCCCATGGTCTAATATGTTAATATGAATTTCACTTCCTTTGGTATCCAAAAAACCTGTTCCTGGAAGTTATCACACTAGACTCCCCCATCTTAATGGAGAGGCTCAATACAATTGGTACCAAACAGGCCAAAGGGGAGAAAGAGTTCCCTTCTACACATTAAGCAGGTCTTCCTTCTAGGTAAAGGAGAAAATCAGCTACACAGGAATATTACACATACTCATTCTTAGAGGTTGCTTCCCTCCAGAGTACTGCTTACAGCTAGGACAGCATTCGGGTAGCACTCATTCTGGCATGCAGCACCACAAGATTATATTCAGCTAGGAGGCTCAGATTTGAGAGTTCCAAGTCTTTACCATGATCACAGGGCAGGTTCTTTTTTCCTTTAAGGACTGGAAAGAATCCTGCAGGAAGCAGGCCCTTGCTGTCACGGAATCCAGAATGACAGGAGTTTCTGAACAGGAATCTGACTTCACTTGAGGGTTCCCCAGAGACTCAGGAGTACAAGAAGCAGCATCATAATCCGAAAGCTCTCTACTGTGTGGGCCGGGCGCGCCCCGAGCCCTTTTTCACGCTGTACGCGGGCTGTGGCCAGCAGCCCGGGCACACGGGGGCGGAGAAGGGTGGCTTTCGCTCTGGAATTAGGCACGGACGCGTATCGGTAGTTTAAAAGATTGTTTACTTACACCGAGATGGCAGTGGTGTAGGCTGGAAAGCTTGCTTCAGTTGCAGTTACAGAGAAGAAAAAAGGAAAGAGGCGGACAAGAGTTCTAGACTCGTGAACTCTAGCCCAATCCGGCTGAAGGCTCTGAACACGCGAGCCCGTCGCATCAGCCGAAGAAAGTACTCGTCCGGAAGAGCTCTGAACCAACTCTCACGAAGTTTGCTAGGCTCCGTGGGTTCAGTTCTTTTGCGCGCGGGTGGGGTACGTCTAGGAATTCTATCGGTGACGGGGAGAGGCTAGAGATTGATCAGATCTCCGTAGCCTGCTTCAAATGCACTGGGTCCGTGAGGATCCGCAGCACTTAGAGATCTTCACACAGCGTGAAGTCTCCTCCTCCCTTGTTCGTGGAGTCCTCCAACTTGGGCGGAAACCACTCAAGCCTCTTATACGGCTAACAAGCCAATCACTAGCCGCCACGTGTGAATAATTTAGAACTGGCCAATAATGGGACCCAAATCTACATACAAATGGCGGGAACTCTTTGCAATGAGCATTTCTGTGCTGCAACAAAGAAATGCACCCTGCAAAGAAAGCTTCAAATTGGCGGGAAATTCTCCCTTGCACCGGGATTCTCTTTTGCAGCAGAAAATTCCACCGTGCAAGGAAGCTGCAATTTAGCGGGGACAATTTAGCAGTGCCGAAGCACACACAAATAAAAATCACACCTTTTGGGTTGTGACATCTACCACTTGGTCAGAAGATCTTTTCACTAGCAAGGTAGGGAAGATGGTAATCCCCAGCTGCCTGTAGTGTGCAGCAATGATCAAAAGGTCCTCAGTGATAGCACTTCAAGAGCTATCAATAAATCAAAATGGAGGACTTTATAGAGGTAGTGGTCCTGACCTGCCATAAAGCCCTGTAAAATAGATGTCCAGCAGATTGAGTAATGTAAAACTAGTCTTCCTCCTGCAGAGACCAATGTCCATTCTGAACTTGAGCCTGTGACAGATGTTTAGCTTTCAGTCCACGATGGGACGCTGATCTTCCCGTCCTCTCTGGATCCAAGTGGAAACTGCTATAGAGTCCCTCAAGATTTGGGAAAAAACGCCTGATCTCCAAGTCTAGCTAGGAGAGCACCGCAAGCTTCAATTAAAAAACACCTCACAAAAAGGCACAAGGAGGAGGGTTGGATTAAGCAGTCCATCTAGTGGTAGAATATACCCATACACAATTGTGTCTGGACCTACTGATATGATGTAAACTGAGTTGAAGATTACAGCACTCAAGGCAGCTGCAGCCATCTCTTGACCATACCAAAGAACTCGCAAGAGCAGAACAGCCTTTAACGGCACCAAGTACTTGCAACCACGTGAATCAGGTGTTCTGTATAAGCAAGAGGATTTAATGGGTCTAAAAATCTGATGCCATTTTGTAAATGTTTCAGATTCCTTCTCTATCCACCACCATGCTTCAAATTACTCTTATAAATACTTAATCTGTGTAGGGAAAAAAAAAATTGCATTTGTCGATTAGAATTAGAACAGAAGATTCAATAAGAATCTTGTCATTTTTTGCACAAACAAATATTAAATAGAATATTAAACCTGCATTTAGTTCTGGTTTTTATTAGTGGTTGTTATCTTGGTGATATACATTTGCTTTAAATATTTGAAATGTTACACAATAGGCTCCAAAGAATACTTTTGGAAATACCATCTTTACTGAGAAGATTCTCTTGAACCACAGCCCTTTTTAATAAGCATTCTTTGAGACCCAGTACAGAAGGACCATCTATTCAAGTAGAATAAAAACTTTATGAAAGCGGAAAATCACCCTGATGAAAGCAAAGCACTGCCAGAAGGCAGAACTCCAGACGCCTCATCTTCAATACCTTTGCAAATTTCCAACCTCACCAGGTTAAGGGATAGGAAAAAAAATTGAGTGTTTTAAAAGGACATGGGAAAGCAACAGTAAGGCTAACTACAATGTCTGGATACACACAGTGCTGCCTATTCCACATAAAAATTGGAATTTTTTCACAATCTGATGAAAATGCATATACAATAAAAAGCAGCAAGTTTAGACTCCTTGAGCTGACTGACTATTACCCAAATACCTCAAAAGTAGCCACAAGTATTAACAAAAAAAACCCCAAAAAACCTGTTCTCCCCTCTACCCCCACCACTCCCTTTCTACTCGTAACAGATATAAAAGGATGGTCCACAGGAAGTGTTCTCTCCTAATCACCATCCAAAAGTAGCTGTTTTACAATAGAAAGTATGAAGGGAGAATGCGGGGGAGGGCGAACAGGAGTGAATTATAAAAGAGTTACAGTCTTAAGGTCAAACAAAAATGCATCTGCTCCATCTCACCTTTAAATGGCTTCCTTAAGAAGGCAAAATAACATGTGGACTACCCTAAAGGCCAAGCCATCAGACCAGAACAGAGAACAAGAAACTAAGGAGATAAACAAAACAAAATAAATAACAAAAAAATAAATAAATAAATAAAAATAAAAAAAAAAAAAAAAAGAGAGATCTTCAAAATTCACAGCCCCTTTACTAGAAATGTCTTTCCAGTAGTACTCCCCTGACCATCTTGGAGCTGTTGGCTCAAGTACCTTAGCTCATTTTTCTTTGCAATTCTGCAGTAACTCAGGGGTCTCTAGCAGCAAGATCCCTGCAACATCCCCACACACACATGTACCAGAAAGAGAGTAGATCAGAACACAGATATAATAATATTGGATGCTTTTAAACCCCCACACAATCTGAAGTTTCCCCACTAATCTACATGAGGCTTTGTGAGAAAATTTTTAAGAAGAGGCACCATGGACAGCTATGGCAAGATATGCACCGGAAGCAAAAAGATCCATCATCTTCTTGGCTAGAAGATACTCGTGTTGGGCCTGGGTCTGCACAAAGAACCGACCCCCGTAACTCTTTCAGAATAGTGTCTTTACAGGAGGGTTACTCAGACTAAAGGTAGCTTTCTTCTGGAATAAAATTTCTCTACTTCCAAAGCCTGGGTTATTGCCACTACCTGGATCCTTGGCTGCTGTCAGGTGTCCTAGAGGACCCCGTGGCAGAACCGTGTAACAGCAAAATTTCCTCGTCTCCAATAACTAATTCAGTAAATGAAACATTCCATCCACCTTCTCAAAAATGAGCAGACAGCCCTCAGCCAAGCAACAGTCCCCTCCGAGTAATTTACTTATTTGCCTAATTGCATCAGCCTGGTTAAAGGAAATTGAGCTGCACACAGTAGACATTACCTAATCCTAACAGCAGAGGTCCTGGTTTTGGAACCCAGCATGACAGTGTCCTCAAGGATAAGCACTCAACTGGAATTACAGCTTCAGATCTTACACAAAAATCATTACAACTACCTACATTAACACAGCTAGTTATGCTGCCACCCTATCAAACAACCTATGGTATTAAAGGCTAGGGACAGCATTTAAAGGGAATCAGCTCAAGCCACCTAATCACACAACCATCACCACAGCCAGCAAACATCAGTAGTGCATTCTCAGTACCATAGCTAGGGACCTACCCAACTCATGGCAGAAGTGAGGTGCAGTGTGACTCCTTTGGTCTTGCAGTTCCCCTGTGACCCCCCTCCCCACTGATTGGTGGAAGGGCCTCACTTGCAGCTCACTCCTGATCAGTGGGGAGGTGAAAACTGTGGTTTTAAATATGGCACCATTTTTGCCTCCCACTGCTGATTAGTGGAGAGGCCCTGGACAGCCCTGCTGTTTGCTGCTGACTGGCAGGGAGGCAAAAACAGTGCCATGTTTAAAACCACCCTTTTAAACTTGCCTGCTGATCAGGAGGGAGAGGCAGGGTCCTCTACTAAATCAGCAGCGGGGGTCCTCTCAAAAAACCCGGGGGGGGGGGGGGGGGGGGGGGGGGGGCCAGTGGGAAGACAGCAAGGGACAAGGTGCGTTTAGGGGAACATGCAAAATTAAAGGAGCCGCCACACTACTTCTACCATGAATTTGGCAGGTTCCTAACCATAGCCAAGTCTAAAAGAGCCTTATCTGGCTGGAGTCAGAGTGCAAATATTGCTACAGCTCCTCAGCACTGCTTTGGGTAAACTCACTAACTCCTGTCAGCAGAAGAACACCAAGGTGATTGAGCTCTACTGCAACTGTTTTCCTTGAAAAGGTAAGATCCTTTTCCTCTAAGGTAGGTACCAGCCTTCACCTGCCAGAAAGAGCACAGACCTAACTTAGCGGATGCTTCCAACCTTACATTTTGGTAGTCAAAACAGGCCTTTAAACAAACAAAGCAGCAACAGATGATACATTCAATACAAATGTATTGTGTGTGCCTATACCTTTAAAAGCTACTGAAGAGAGAGAAAAAAAAGCTAGAGAATATTTTTAGTTTTAGAAAGCATTTATAGTTACGAAGGGAAAAACCCACACACGCTAGCAAGCTAACGCCAGTAAAATGGTATGTGGATTTTAGAGAACCGAAATCAAGTGCATTTCTGCAAGATAAGTAAGAATCCTGGACACATTTAAAATACTATATTTTAAAAAGCTAATGACGAGTACTAGAACCCTTCCATGGGCTGGCTGTCAACACTTCAATATTTTAAGCACTGAATATATTTACTCCACTGACTGGATTTCCTGATGTTTTGTGACTCTCACAGAAGTGGATCTGTCATGTAGCTGTCTTAATTACTCCAGCTGCAACTTAGCACTAACACTTTATGCTTTATTAATATTCAAGACCATCTGCATCACTTATATAATAGTGTAGCGAGGATTGAGGATCATAAACATTACTCCTGTTTCACAACTGAAGGAAGAAGGATCGAGTAATCTGCCCAAAGTCAAAGAGCATACCAGAGCCAGAATAAGAATCCAGGAGGAGTTCCCAACTCCCAGTCAGAGAAGATGTCACCTGGTGAATTCTGTTGTGTCATCTGTGCTGCACACTGTGAGTAACAATAAAAGGATAAAGAGAAAGAAAGAGAGAAAGAAAGAGAGAGAAAGAAACAAATTGACATAAGCGAAGTTTGCCACTTGCTTTAAACTATATGCACAGTACCCTCTGGGTATATAATCAGGCATACCACCCATATGACCCTAAGGATGAACAATGAAAACATGAATGGTAAGTCATACAAGGTCATAGTGAAGCAATCACATCTTTTCCACAGTGTTCATGATATGGTAACACTTAAGAGGAAGCAAGATGCTTACTTGAATGATATTCTGCCTATTCATTTTTCCTTTAAGATGGTAAAGAAGTCTTTGCCTGATAAAATTCTCCCCATGCTTTTCCACAAATCATCCTCATTTAGTTCCATCACCAAGCCATGGATGTTTTTGAATGCATATTCTCTCCTGCTCCAGACCTTGTTGTTTACAGCTATTTTGAAGTATAAGGATGCCACTGCCTCCACATGTAGCAAATGTACTAAAAATAATCTGACCAAGAATCTTAAAAAAAAAAAAAAAAAAAAAAAAAAAAAAAAAAAAAAAAAAAAAAAAAAAAAAAAAAAAAAAAAAAAAAAAAAAAAAAAAAAAAAAAAAAAAAAAAAAAAAAAAAAAAAAAAAAAAAAAAAAAAAAAAAAAAAAAAAAAAAAAAAAAAAAAAAAAAAAAAAAAAAAAAAAAAAAAAAAAAAAAAAAAAAAAAAAAAAAAAAAAAAAAAAAAAAAAAAAAAAAAAAAAAAAAAAAAAAAAAAAAAAAAAAAAAAAAAAAAAAAAAAAAAAAAAAAAAAAAAAAAAAAAAAAAAAAAAAAAAAAAAAAAAAAAAAAAAAAAAAAAAAAAAAAAAAAAAAAAAAAAAAAAAAAAAAAAAAAAAAAAAAAAAAAAAAAAAAAAAAAAAAAAAAAAAAAAAAAAAAAAAAAAAAAAAAAAAAAAAAAAAAAAAAAAAAAAAAAAAAAAAAAAAAAAAAAAAAAAAAAAAAAAAAAAAAAAAAAAAAATCAAGATAGCCAAGTTCTCAAACATAGTGAGGGCATGTCAGGAAACCAGGATTTATTTCCATGTCCCTAAAGTTCATTACCAGGTTAGACAGTAACTATAGTAGTTACTCTCCCATGAAAATAGGGAAATTATTTATGTATATTTTCAGAGTGTTTTAAGCATTTAGTTTGTGCTATAAAAGAAGTATCCACGTTTCTACCACTAAGCACCATTTTCTTCCTGAGTTCTTGGAGTATTGCATTTGTTGAAGCACTATTAGATGGTAAAAATAGCATCCCAAGTCAAGGCAGGACTCCTCATCCAATAGAGCTCTCAATACTGCACTGAATCTCTCACTCCTTTCATTCACAGAGGCTCAATTCTGTTGACTAAATTAATGCAGACTTAACCAGGGAACCTAAGTGATAAAAAGCTTGCAATTCAAATGTGTATGTAAAGATATGAACTTCTGATGTATCAAGTTAGTATATATGCACAATTTTGCTCCGACAATTGTACTACACACAACCTACTTCCTTAAGGCTGTTTATGACAGTTTCCTTATCACCAGAAGACAGACAAGATGTGTCATGCCTTCACTGAAGCTTCAGAAATAAATTCATTTTAAGAATTATTTTTGATGGTGAAGAACTGAAACAGGGACCTGAATTAGCAAAAAACATACATTTTATTAAAAATCTGGAAAGGAATTTCCTTTAACAAAATTGGATCAAGCTGCAAATCCCCCATATTATTAGTCATCACCACTTCTTTTCATATTCTGAATGCTACCTGTGAATTCGGCACCCCTTTTAGCAGACTCAGCTCCTTAAAACATCCAAAGTTCCACAGTCGTGGTATGTAGAAATGAAAAAAGGTTTTGGGGTTTTTCCTTTTGTTTAACATTAACTTATTTAACTCTTTTTCAACACTTAGGGAAGGTTCCATCTAGTTACTTTTAAAAGAAATACCCACTTCCAATACAACAGTTTATTCCCTTACAGTTGTTCACTTCTGTTAAGCACCTTGACAATTAGTGTCCACTTGGAACCATGGTAGAGATGCTTCATCTCACCCAGTTTGGTCATGTTACTTCACTGCTACCTAATTAACTCTCAAATCAGCAATTTCCAATCTTATCTTGAAATCCCAACCATCTGTTACAAAGAATAAAGCTAACCAGTACACCCAAACCAACAAATGATTCAAGATAAACATGATCAGAATTTCACTCTACCCCATCCAGACTCTATGATAGGAAAGAGTATAGGGAAAAAGTAAAACGTTACTGCCCATGTGGCAACCATATTTATTTAGTTTTTGCAAAGAGACACCAGTCAGCTAAACTAATAAACTGGCTCATCAGCCTAAGAGCATTAGAAGATACCTTCAAATAGTACAGCATAAAAAGCTGTAGGAATGGTATAATGACTCTCCCACAATGCACCTCTTCTAGTTTTTCCATATCACTGTACAATTAATGCCTTAAATATCTGGAAGAGTGTGACAAGAAGGTAGTACTGAGGGAAGCAACTGCAGGAGGAATGTCATTTACTACAAGCAAGCTACATCTACTTGAGAGCAGCTGACATTGAGAGCCTCTGACCAAAGTATCAACCAAGTGCAGATAGATACTGGCTTGCAAGAGAATTCCAGATCATGAGTCATCTTGTGCAAGAGAGGAACACTCAGGAGTGAGCAAAGTTAGAGAAAACTGAATACTTGGAAGTCTCCAACACCTACATGCTGCCAATATAATGAATTGTCATCTACTCAAGTATCTGAAGAACTGTGCACAAGACACAGGGCTGAAGAAACCTGTTATTTTCCCCACTAACAGGAGGGCCTCAAGCAAATGCAGCTTTCTTAAAACCTGACACATCAGAGGTTTATTAAATCTTAGGCATAAATAAGGATAACCCTTGGCACTTATGTAGCTTTGTGAGTGAGGTGGATACAAATGAAACTGGTTATAACTTATTCCTTACCTAAACGTCAGTGTTTTTATACAGAAAAGTTATTACTTGTGAAGATAAGAAAGGGGAAGGGAGGGCTCATGAACGATCCTCAGGAAAATATTAATTGGAAGAGAGATAGGAGCACCAGAGGCTTCCAGAACAAAACAAGACTAGATTCAGAATGCAAAGAGTAAGAGATGTTGATTAGCCTGTGAGATGCTCTGCTCCAGCTACACCCACACAGCACAATAAAATCATATGCTCTTCCTAATCAAGAAAAAAATGCACTATGGATAGCTACTGCAATTAAGTATGCTTTTAGCAAGCAAGCCAGGAAGACTTCCAAAGCTTCACAGGGCAAGATGTATTCCAAGTGTCCTTTAGGGAGGTTCCCATGGTTTGCTTTGGAGCCTAAACTTGAACCAAGACTTTTTAACTAAAAATAGGAGAAGACTGATATAACTCACAGGACTGGAAGGTTAATCGAAAGAACTGAGATAGGCTTCTAAGCCTTGGGAAGAGGTGTAAGAACCCAAGGTTTATTTAGTTTTCTGATATTAGTTCAGTGATGCAGAGGTAATACCTGGGGTTGCTTTTCATCACCCAGCTTGACAGCAGATGAGCTGCTAAAGGCTGGACAGCTTGATGTCAGCTTGCTTTCTCCCTCTTTTGAATAGAACACAGATTGAAAAAAGAATCAACAAATTATGTTATGGTTCTTATTTCCTCCCCCTCCCTACTTCAGGCTTGTGCAGCTCTCTCAGTATACACCTGCCCAATGGCCAAGCCTGGATGAAGCTTGTACACCTCCACCACGTAGTCTTCAATCATGTCGTCACATTTTCCCTATCCCCACCTCAACTCAACACAATCAGTTCTGACACATTCTAAAAACGATTACAGTATTTCTAGGCACATGCTAGTAAACAACAGCCTTCCTCCTTTTCACCTCTTACAGGTAAAAAGCTGATCTCCTCTGAAGGGCTTTAAACTAGGTTTGTAGGGGGATGGGGATGCAGCAGACAACGAGATCATAGGTTCAGAGAACCACGAGCATCAGCCCAGGTAAGCACTAAGGGGCCCGAAAGACATCAGGACAGGAGGGTACCAAGGGCACCCACTGTGGGGCTTAAATGTCTCTACACTAATGCTAGGAGCATGAAGAACAAACAGGAGGAACTTACACTCCTGCTTGCAAGCAACAACTTTGACCTGACTGAGCTAACTGAAACCTGGTGGGACCCTACTCACAATTGGGCAGTAGGCATTGAAAGTTATAAGCTGCACAGATGGGATAGAGTGGGGAAAAAAGAGGAGAGGTGTTGCTCTCTAGGTTAAGGAGCAATATACATCTTCTATAATCAAGATGGGATCAGAGGAGGGCCAAACTGACATTGTGGGTTAGGATACAAGGAGGTCAAAGGGAAAGTGACTTGATAGCAGGGGTCTAGTATAGACCGCCACACTAGGAGGATTTGCTAGACCTGGAGTTCTCTGGGCTGCTCTCAGAGGCTGTACAGTCAAGAAATACAATTGTCATGGATGACCCAACACTACCCTGATGTCTGCTGGGAGGATCAATCAGCCAGAACTAATCATTCACATAGGCTCTTAACCTGCATACAGGACCTCCACCTAATGCAGGATGTACACAACCCCACTAGGGGGAACACCTTGCTGGACTTGGTTTTGGCTACCAGGGACAACCTGGTGAGGAATCTGCAGGTACAAAGCAACCTAGGGAATAGTGACCATCAACTGATTGAATTCACTATCCGGCGAAGGGTGGGGAAAGTAACCAGCAGGGCAAAAATGCTAGACTTCAGAAAGGCTGACTTCAGTGTGCTTAGGAGATTAGTTAGTGGACCATTAAAGCTCAAGAACATTGACAAAATGGGGATCCAGGAAGGGCAATCGTTCCTTAAGGAAGAAAACCTGTGGGAGGATAGAAGGAGGCAATCCCACTATGTAGAAAAGGGGGCAAAGGGGCCAAGAAACCCTCCTGGCTAAACAAGGAAATCCAGGAACCCCTAAGGGCAAAAAGAGGGGCATACAGACTATGGAAGCAGGGGGTAGCTACCAAGGAGGAGTATACCTCCTTGGCTCACACTTGCAGGGAATCAGTTAGGAAGGCCAGAGCAGCATTAGAACTCAGGCCGGCAACAAAAATTAAGGACAACAAAAAGTCTTTCTTCAGGTATACAGGGAGTAAAAAGAAGGAGCAGGGTAACATAGGACCCCTACAAGATAGGCAAGGGCAGTTGGTGATAGATAGGAGGGACAAAGCAGAGCTCTTCAGTGAGTTTTTGCCTCTGTATTCTTGAACTAGGATCTAGACAAATGTCCCAAGTGCATTACTGACAGAAGCTGGAGAAACACCAGCCCACCAACTGTCAGCACCGACCTAGTAAAGAGACACTTGAAGGGGCTAGATGTGTTTAAATCAGCGAAACCGGATAAGCTCCATCCAACGGTGCTAAAAGAATTAGCCAGTGTCATAGCAAAGCCACTAACATGACTGTTTGAGCACCTGTGGTGCTCAGGTGAGGCCCCAGAGGACTGGAAAAGGGCCAATGTGGTCCCTGTTTTCAAGAAGGGGAAGGAGGAAGAACCGGGTAACTATAGACCCGTTAGTCTTGCCTCTATCCTTGGGAAAACCCTTGAAAAAGGATCACATTTGTAGGAGTCCAGTGGATAACATAATGCTGAAAGGCAACCAGCACAGGTTCATAGCAGGTAGATTCTGCCCGACTAATCTTGTTTCTTTCTATGACCAGGTCACACAATCCTTAGATACAGGAGTTGAGGTAGATGTCATCTACTTGGACTTCAAGAAGGCCTCGACATGGTATCCCATCCTATTCTTATATACAAACTGAACGGCTGTGTCGTAGATGATTAGTCATGTAGGTGGCAAATTGGTTTAAGGGTCATACCCAGAGAGTGGTGGTAGACAGGTCGGTATTGACCTCCAAAGATGTGGGCAGTGGAGTCACCCAAGGCTCAGTCCTTGGGCCGGTGCTGTTCAATATCTTCAGCGACCTGGATGAGGTCATGGAAAGCACTCTACCCAAATTCACAGATGACACCAAGCTATGGGGTGAAGCAAACGCACTGATGGGAAGAAACCAAATCCAGACAGACCTGGACAGATTAGAGAAGTGGGCAGAGAACAATAAGATGCAGTTCAACAAGGACAAGTGCAAGGTGCTGCACCTAGGGAGAGGAAATCACCAACATACCTATAGGCTGGGGGATGACCTCAGCAGCACAGTGGCAGAAAGATCTCAGAGTCGTTATCAACTCCAAGATGAATATGAATTGTTAGTGTGACAAAGTAATTTGCAAAGTCAACCGCACTTTGTCATGCATTAGTAACTGTATCACGAACAGATCCAGGGAAGTCAGACTGCAGCACGAGTACTGCGTCCAATTCTGGATGCCACAATTCATGAAGGATGTGGACAACCTTGAGAGGGTCCAGAAGAGGGCCACTCATATGGTTAGAGGCCTGCAGGGAAGGCCTTATGAGGAAAGGCTGAGAAACCTGGACCTTTTCAGCCTTCACAAGAGAAGGCTGAGGGGGTATCTTGTGGCAGTATACAAATTCACTAAGCGGGCAGCAGAGAATAGGAGATGTTCTGTTTACCAGAACATCCCTTGGAATAACCAGAAACAATGGCCACAAGCTGATAAAGTAGATTTAGCTTGGACATCAAAAAGAACTTCTTTATGGTTAGGGTTGCCAGAATCTGGAATGGGATTCCAAGGGAGGTGGTGCTCTCCCCTACCTTGGGGGGGGGGGTGTCCCCCCCCCTCGTGGGGGGGGGGGGGGGGGTGTCTACAAAAGGAGACTGGACAAGCATTTGGCTGGGGTCACATGACCCCAGCACTTTTTCCTGCCACTGGTATTGGACTTGATGATCCATTCTGACCCTAGCATCTACAAATCTATGAAAGAATACCAGGCCTCACCTATTTTAAAGAGCTTGCTGATACACCAGGGGCTTTTGGTCTCACAACCACTATTCCTCTCCATTCTCATAAGCTGCTCTGTCCCCTACTCTTCTAAGAAAAAGCTAAAGGGATGCAGCCTCTATACTACTTTCTCCTTCTCTTCCTCTTAAAGTGTCTGTGCCAAGTTTTATTGATTCCACTTCTATTCTGCTCCTTCTCAGACACACACTTCATTTTTCTTCCTCTTCAGTGAAGTAGGAAGCCACCTCTGGAACAACTGAGATCACTAATTCAGTGGAAAGTTCCTACTCCTCCTAGGCAAGCAACACATTCTTCTAAAGCTTCATTGCTATAAGCTCAGTGTTTCCCTTACTTTTGATATCTGGGACACACGTTTTCTCTACATTAAAACTGGCAACACGCTTTAGTCTTGCATCCAGAAGGGGGCAGTGAAAGCAGCAGCAATGGCACAAACAATTTGTAGATGCCTGGTCCCAGTGGCTGAAAGCTCATGCTGGATGCACCCCAGTGGCTGGCAGCTGCATGCATGCTGCAGCCAGCGAGTGGGAAGGCTAGGAGAAGAGGCAGAGAATGCAGCTATAAGGAAAGTCCTCTTTGGGGAAAACGGTGTCAAGATGAACCAAGGCAGCAGCCTCTCCGATGGGGTATGTGGAACCACTCCACGGGGCACCCCAGAACCGAAGGAGGGTAAGCAAAGGCAAGCTGTAAACAAACTCCGCCCTGGGAGGCTGCAGGGCAAAAGGCACAGCCAAAGCAAGGAGGGGGACACGGGGACATTTGCTGGTGAGGATTCTCTGGAGGTTGGCACAGTGAAGGTAGGGGCTGGGTGAGAAAGGGAACAGCTGGACCTGGGGAAAAGGGGGGGGCTGGCAAGCAGGGCAACAGTATGTATGCAGGACAGGGAGCAGCAGAACATGGCACCTAGTACCCAAGGCAGGGCATGGGGATGACCGTTTGCAGATGTCTCATCTCAGTACCACCACTTCTCCCAGCCCCCCAATCCCACAATCATTGAGGGCTACACCAGGATCGGACATCTACAAGTTACTACCACCTCCCTGACTGCACCCTGGGGTCATTGCTGTGCTATGCGCCTAGCAGGTCGCAGCAGAATATATGGCATGCCCCCCAGCTTAACATACCAAAAAATAAATAAATAAAAAATGTTTTTTTCACAGCACGCTTCTGCTAGTGTACTATGCCACATCCTATGGGAATTGCTATCATAGCTAGTTCCCATCATCCTTCACCTGTACTGTCCTAAACCAGTGATTCTTACCCAGGCTGATGGAATCCCCCA
This sequence comes from Alligator sinensis, assembly GCF_000455745.1. Taxonomy (NCBI): domain Eukaryota; kingdom Metazoa; phylum Chordata; order Crocodylia; family Alligatoridae; genus Alligator; species Alligator sinensis. The sequence goes on from NW_005842880.1 coordinate 233,728, forward strand.
GAGCAGTGGTTCTTTTTTTGTACAAGGACCTATTTGTAAACTAGAGGTGCATCGATGCATCCATCCCCTATCCGATTGGCACTGATAGGAGGAAAGTTGAGAGCATCGGCAATCAGCATTTTTGTCTGATTTGGTCAATAAATTCCACATACATGTGCGCAGCAGCAGCACAGCATGCAGGCAGCCAGAGTACAACCCGGCAGCGTGGAGAACAGCCAGGTCTGGCTGGTAAGTGTGTTGAGGGGGAAAAGGGGAAGGAATGGGAGTGTGGGGGGGGCTGATAGAGGCCCCCACAGTGAGGGAGGAAGTGGAGGTGGGGCTGGGGCAGGTGCAGCCCAGATGGGGCAGGGCATGGGAAGGAGCTGCAGCTCATCCAAGGGATGGGGGGCGGGCAGGGGGTGACAGCTCCCACCACTACACAGACCCCAGGAGGGCGCGGGGGGAGGGGGAAGAGGAATGTGCCCCTGCTTCCACATGCGTGGTAGGGTGCTGCTGCATGCTACACCTGGCTCTGGGCTGGGCCAAGTTGCACTCAGGGCAGGCAGTGGTGGCGGTGAGAAGAGGAATATGGGGGGGCTGCATCCACCACAAAATTTGCCATAGCCACCCCCTCCTAGTGCAGCCCAGCCTAGCCGAGCCCAGCCCACTGCTGGGAAGAGCCCGGCACAGCCCACAGTGGTAGCCCACCCCATCTCACCCTGCACGTAGACCTGGGGCCACATGTCCCCAGGCCCCCAGTGGGGCAGGGGATAGGTGTGGGGCACAGGAGGCCCAAACAACCCCTCACAGGCTGGAACTCTGACAGTCTATACGGGAAAAGCCAGTTTCCCATGTTATCCTCCTTTAAAGGAGAAGCCATTTTTTTAAAGTTTGATCATGACCCTTTCATATATTCTTGCAACTTACTTTTGGGTCATGACCCACAGATTGGGAAACACTGCCTTAGAGTGCCATGAGAGAGTCTTTGAAGGGTGCAACAGAAAGTGTGAGGAAATAAGCAGGTATGGGTAGACTCAGGATCTCCCCACCTGACTGCTCCACCCCACTCTCACTGCCTGACCCCTCTATAAGGAGACTAGCACTGTAATAAGTTAGTTTTTAACATGGGGTGCCACTCAATTCACAACAGTTATGGAGGGGTGCCTCGAGTCTAAACAGGTTGAGAATCACCGTCATAAACAGTTGCATCTTGCAACACAGTAAGCCACTAAACCTACAGTACTAGCTTTAGATCAAGGTCTAGCTACGCAGAGCAGTCAAAGATGGCAAGAGTCCGTTTTAACGCAAGAGCCAGTACAGCTGCCATATTATGCAACAGCATTAAAATCTTGTCAAGAGTCTGACAGCTGGAGGGTTTAGACACAATACCCATTTAATTAGATGAATGGGTTAGTTGGCTTTTACCATATCAACCCTCACCATTGCAGGGTGAAGCTACTGCAGAATGCAGCAACAGTTTGGCCTTGTCTACACAGATAAAGCCAAACAGCTAATTAGTAAGAACACAGACAGGCCATTAGCTGGAATGCACTAGTAAGTGTTTTAGGAACCCTACTTTTAAAAGACATTAGAGACCATTCTTGTGCTGCGTTGATTCCACTCAAGAGATGGCAGGCAACAAAAAACTGTTGAGTAGGTATTAAATGTACAAAGGAACCGAGGACTGCATACTGTCAGCACTGAATAGTTTTGTTTTGTTTTTTAAAATCATACTTCACAATCACACCCAACATTGTTTCAGGTTGGCATCTCCTTAATCCAAACATGGG
>NW_005842880.1:235527-245774 GCF_000455745.1 Alligator sinensis
CTATACTTTTAGTAAAGTTGGGAAGAGGGCAGTATTATCATTATCACTATATGAAATTATAATTAATAAACCTATATATTTGTGCATTTCAGGAGGTTGACAAAACACTTGACCTGGAAAAGTAACAGTGTACAGCAGGGGTCCACAATAGGGCTGTACAAAGCTTCGGTCCCATATTCGATTCGGTGGAGATTCAGCCCAATTCAGTGGCCAAATCTCCTAATCCAAATTGAATCAGATGACCCTTTAATCTCTCCGAATCAATCCAGAAAGATTCAGCAATTTGGACACAGACACAGCTTTAAAATGTTTTTTCTACATGCGTCTAGGTAGCAGGCAGCTCGTGAATGCTGCGATGCTGGGACACATTGAGTGTCCCACAGAAGCACAGAGGGCTCCCCACTGTGCGCAGCAGCAGACCCGGAAGTGGACCAGAAGCATATCCGGTCCACTTCCAGGTTCGCCACAGAACACATGGGGGGCCCCCCCAACACTCCTGTGGGACACTTCATCCGCCCCAGCATCAGAGCCTTCACAAGCTGCACCTGGGACCTCAAGGTATGTAGAAAAAACATTTAAAGCTGTGTCTATGGCCAAATTGCTGATTCTCCAAATCAGCATCAAGACTTCAGATTCATATTTGGCCAAACTGAATTGGGGACAGTGATCCAAATCAACTAATCAAATCACCTGTCCTCAATACAGGCTGAATCCAAATCAAATAGGGCCCCTAGTCCACAACATTTTTTTTTTTTTTTTTACAGAGAGTGCCAAAAACACCCGCAACCTTGGACTTGTAAGATGCTGGTATGCCAGGGGCAGACAGCAGGGGAGCCATGAGTGGTCTGATCCTTGTGGTGGCAGCGCAGTCCCAGCCTCTTTCATGCCATTCACCCTAAGGCATGCATGCCCAGCAAAATGCCTCCACATGTCACGCTCTGGCACCCATGCTGGGGGTTACCTACCCCTGGTGTATAGGGAGCAAATCAGGTTTTCTTCCCTTTAGTCAGATTTGATTCCTTGAAACCTTCCATCCCCAGCCTCCCCAATTGTTATTCACGATCAGCAGTCTTTGATCAGGTCTCTAATCTGGACAGTAGGGCTACACAAATAAATTACAGCAAAATAATCTGGGGGTGAAAATTTGCACTGTATCAGGTACTCTATGGTAGCTATCTGTACACATTTTTACTCCACAATAAAATGTAAGGCAGCTTGCCCCTCCATCAAATTGAGCCAAAATACCTTGCATGCATCATGGAGTAACAAATTTAAGAATGAAGATATTCACATGCAAATCAGCCTAAAGATCAGAAATAAAGATTTAGTTATTATAGGAACCAATTCGGTTAAAAACCAGTACAACCCCTATGGGTGGACAGTCTTAACTTTCAAATTAAACTTAAGTTATTTCCTCAGTGTCACCAAGGGTTGCTCCTATTAAGCTATATCAATTTCTAATTCAATTAAAGTCTATACAACTTGCGTTTACATATGGCCCGAAATGTCAAAATGCCCCTAGAACAGCTTACAGTTGACCATAACTCAATTAACTTTTGCCAAAGGTTTGTCTATACTAGTCTCCTTGAACATGCACTTGCCATCTAAACAAGTATCCTTTTGGAAAAACATGTCCATAAATAGCCACCCTATCAATGTGTAGTCAGAGACAAAACAAAGTCAATGCCTGGTCATCACCAGCACGACACCAAGGCAGACCTGCTATCACTGTGTCTGGTAAGTCATGATTGGCCCAACTTGTATCAAAACCTCAGTAGCGCAGCAAGAGCAGGAGCAAGAGCAGAAGGAACAGCCACCACTGGAGGCAAACGGAGCAGTGCAGCCCTGCTGGCCCAGACCTGAGCCAGCAAGCACAGCTTCCAGCAGTGCTGTTCCTGGGGCAGCTGCAGCCAGTCAGGTGTTGCTCTGATCCCCTCACCTCTAGCAGTGAATCCTCCTCCTGCTCCTGCCCTTGTTGTGCCACTCCAGGCAGAAGTGGAGGAAGCTTCAGATGGGCAGCTCCTGCTGGAGGCAAGGGAAGCAGAGCAACACCCGGGCCAGCTGCAAAAGCACAGGGAATAGTTCCACCAGAAGCTGCGCACTGGCTGGGGCTGGTGGGGGAGCACAGTGCAGGCTGCTCCATGTGAAGCCAGCTGCAGACCACACCAGCTAGGCAAGTTCTGCTGCACGTGCCCTCTCTCCTCCCTCTTTTCACCCCTAGCTGGTTCCTGGGATCTAGCGCCCAGGTGTCTTCCCTCCCCCTCAACCAAATGGGCGGATTATGGCTTATGGCTTGGCTTTGACACAGGTCAACACAAGTCATCACCACCTTGCGACTGGCCCCCATGATCCTGGCCTCGTTTGCCCACCTCACTCCAGAACACTGCTCCCTGCCCACCCAAAGCTCCATACAGAGTTTTGGTGCTGACCCAGCAACAGCTCATCAAAACTCCCTATGTAGCCCTTGGGCCTAGATAGCTGCCCACCCCCATGGCAGAGTGACATAACATTCACTGCAGAGTGACATAACATTTACTGCTAGGTAAGATAGGGTTAGACATTTTGCATCTACTGCAACTCCCTTCCCTCCATTTAAAGGCATCCCTAGTTGAAAAGATACTACCTTCACCATGAACACTGATATTTTTTAACATACAGCTCTTACACTAGCAATTCTCAACCTTTTTAGACTCAAGGCACCCCTAGACAGACTCATTCAAGGCACCTCTTGGAAAAGTGCTAGCTCTTCTCCCCCCCCCCCCCCCTTTTTTTTTTTTTTTTTTTTAATACAGGGAAAATAAAGACCACAACTACAGATTTCTAAGTTCTTTGCAACAGAAAAACTGTTTGAAATCTCTGGGTTTCATCTTCTGAATCATGTTTGCCCACTTAACAGTAACAACATTATGTGGCACCCCACTGCACCCTTGAAAGGGTCTCAAGGCAACCCATGGTGCTATTGCAGCCTGGTTGAGAATCATCATCTTATATACTACCTAAACAAGGCTTCCAAGCCTTATTTCAATCACTGATGCAGGTGAAAAATTATAACCCCAATATTAGCCCTTTCTTCTGGAAGCGGCCTGGCTTCCCAGCCTGAATTCTGGACTATGTACTGTAACAGTAAGGATTATTTCCTGGATAAGACTTCAGAACATCAGAAAGGCTCCATCTGTTATCCCAGAAGCATCACTAATAAAGGGGAAAGGACAATCTGTTTTAAAGCCCTGACAAGAGCTTCAAAAATAAATAAATAAAATTAAATTAAATAAAAAAATCCACGTCCTAGTCCCTGTTCCACAACTAATACACAACCTTCTCAATACACTTAACCAACCCACCAGTCCCTCACCTCCTCAGTTATGCAAAACATAACACTCGTCTCAGAGTGGAGGATAAAAATAAAAATAAATCATTAAATATTTGTGATGCATCCATTTACTAGGGATGGAGGTAAAGTAAATATGAAGAACTGAATGGACTGTCAAGTTGCTATCTGACAAGCCCTGTCCAGAAACAGACAGAAAACTCCTGGGAACAATTTTTTTTAGAAGGTAACTCCTTTCTCCAGCCACTTGACAAGGTCAAGATGCGACTTTACCCAACAAATGGAAGAAATTTTATACTAAAGATATTGATTTTGGGGGAGAATCTAAAGACCCTATCCATCCCTCTCCCCACCCATTTAAAGATTTCTTTTCACAAGTGAGAGGAAGACGACAACACCCTGCAGTCAGGGACAGAAGTTCAGAGCACCATGCACAGTACAGACAAAATCTGCAGCCTACGTTCAGTAGCGACAGCAATGGATAACGTAAGAACTTAGACAGAGATAAAGTTTGCATTGTTTGACTTTAAATTCCCTTGCCAGGAAAAAAGTAAGGGGAAGAAGCAGCAGCACACGGAGAGAGCTTCACCAGAACAGATCAAGAAAGGTTTTGTTACACAAGCATCCTCTGATAGAATCAGAGGCAAACAGGGAACCTGTGAATGTTGTACATGCCTCTAATACTTGTCCAACACTTAGACTTCAACAACTTATGCTGTAATGCCACCCTGAATGGCCAAATGTCAACTATTTTAAAGGAGACCTCCCAGAGGATACTTTGCATGCAGACATTCCCTTAAACACCTGCAATAAGCTACCACCACTCCCTAGGAGTGTAATCAGAGTACAGACAAAAAACACAGGGTCTGTGGGTCTCACTGGAGTATTGATTAAAACTAAGCATTGATCAGTACATGTACAACTCAAAAGTTTTGCTACAGCACTGGCCAATGCAGGCCTCAAAGACTGACCTGGAATTCAGTAGAGCTTTGATTGGAAGGGGTTGCCTACAAGATTAGGCTTTGCAGGACACTACTAGAAGATCACCAATCAAAGCTGTTAAGGATGGTGCCAGACAGTCCAGAACATACTCTTCAGGTATGAAAATAAGGGAAACTGGGGAGAAAACTTGATGTTTGCTACACCAGTATATGGTGAGTACATCAGTGTTCTAACCTACGTAGAATAGAGACTGGAAGCTTTCAGAACATGGCAACAGGCCTAAGAGATGCATACATGAGCTGCCCCCAAGCCTTGCCACAAGCACCCAGGACTCACATTCTGTAACTTGTGAGGTGTGTGTTAGTGCGTTGGTACTTTATATGTAATAAGCTTGGCTCAACCTTTGCCACTTAACCAAGCCTGTGGTCATTCACCATGTAACAGCTGAATTTCCAAGGGAATATACATTGCCAGCAACAACACCACCACAATAGAGTGCTCATATAGAACATTATGCTGACCAAGAGAATAGAGGACAACAGATCTCTGCTAGATGTACTTCTAAACATGGAGCTTCTTATCCATTTAAAAAACTAGTTACTCCTTACAGCCAGATGGCAGAAATTCACTGAGCTAAATCATTTCAGTTTCCATTCCCTGTATAGAAAGTCACACCAACCTTAACCTGGATGCCTTTAAAAGCAACAGCAGAGACATCTTCAGTCACTCTGACAAGCAATGGTTACCGATATTGACAACACTGCTAAAAGTACTGAAAGCTACAAATGCATCTTGGTGAACTTTTAATTGGAAACTAGTAAAATTTAGAAAATAAAATAAAATTACCTATGCAAATATTCATCCACCTTAATAACTTTCTTTCCAGTGCTAGGAAACTCCCTCAGAATATATACTGTTTAAACTTTGCTTCATATTAGGTTTAAATTAAAATGGAAAAAAAATCCCTAAATAGCTCTAATGACCACACCTTCCAAAGCTGGTCTATTTTAGTTACTTTCATGGTCCCCAGTACGATAGTATCTGAACATCTCACAATCTTTACTTATACTCACAACACCATTTAGAGCTAGGGAAGTACTACTAAGACCGCACTACAGATATGAGAGTGCATCTAGGGAGCCTGGCTACAAGTAGGGTACACAAACAGTAACAGTGGTAGTTCCAGTACTACTTATTCTACAGCCCCTACTCATTCTCTAATTAAAATAGGGTCATCAGAATTATTAGCATACTTCTACATCCTCATTCTCTTTTCCATGAAGCCATTCATTTTCTAGAACCCACAACAGAAAGGTTCAAGGCCCATGGGTCTAACTGAGCCTTCCCATACCACAGTCTTCAACATGGTATGATCCTGTCCCTGTAGTTCAAAACAGGTGGACATTTCCTCTGCAGAGGAACACCTTCTCCCTCAAGCTAAGCAACACTGCTATTTTGAATAAGCTTCCTGCAGTCCAGTACATCTGTAGGTCAGTCTTAAGCATCAATACCAAGACAAGGTTTTTTGTTGTTTTTTTTTGTCTCATCTTCTCAGAAGCCACAGCATATAGACATTCACTTTCTGTGATTTTTCATTTACAGATTTTTTGGACTTCTCATATTCCAAGTTAGAGAGGAATGTGGAAGGCCAAGATTACACTGCTGAATTATTTCTTGAAAAGGAAGTGCTTGTCTCCTTGAAAAGCATTCTTTAATTCACTACAAAAGGCTGCTGCTGCCGCCACCTCAGTGCAACTCGGTACAAAATGCCAAATCTTAGGAGAAGCCTCAAATCCTCTGCAAGATATTAGAGTTGCACTCCACGTAGACTCCAGATGCAGCATTTTCTTCTTCAGTGCTTGTATCCTCATACTACCATCAAGCAGGGCCATACACCTTCAGCTAGAATGCTTCTGAAGACTTAAGAATATATCCAATCAAATAAAAGCTGAATTTAACCAGTTTTACTTCTAGGTTCTGTTTTAGTATAGAAACCACTTAAGACCGAAGTCCTAAATCTTTACTATAAGAATAAGTCTCCTCTCATCTACAACTGAGGAACCAGAATGGAACTGCCAGGCTCCCCAGTAGCAGAAATAAATCTAGGAGACAAAACTCAGCCTGGTCAATTACTGGCTCAAACATGCCTGAACCTTTGTAGGATCAGTGGGAACTTCCTATGTTAACATGAATGAATACCACAGGAGACTAAGAAATCTTTACAGCTCTTCAAAGTTTCAGAAAACAAAGCACAGGCATGGCTATTACACAGGACGATTTAGTGAAATGCTCTCTCTAGGTCACCGAAATTGATTTACCATACTCTGCAGCCTTTCCATTTGTTTGCCAATTACTGCAGCTTTCTGCAAGCGTATTAGGAATCAGAGTTTCTATAAAACCTTGTTTTATGCATTGATTTATAGAACAATTTAACTGTTTTAGTTTTTTTAGAAAAAACCCTTGCTACATTATATTTTTTCAATCGAAACATGGAACGACCTCATGAAGACTGTTCCAGCTCTACTTTCCTATGACCTCAACAAACATCTTGTCCAGCATTTCAGTGCTCCGGTACCACTTTAAAGCCAACTTAAGAGTAACATCTTCAATCTACCTGCCCACAGCTATTGCACCTGTTTGAAGATATGGATTTTACATGCTTAGTTAAGCTGCTGCTACTTTTTGTATAGACAGTCCCTTACTAGTCACCTTTAAAATTAACCTGAAATAACCAAGCAGTTTAATTAACCAATATTAAAGTTGATTTCATTTCAACTGATAAAAACCATCTTAAAAAGTCCAACTGTGTCATGTAAGCAAGCCAGCAAATTAAAGGGGAAGGCTCTAAAAGGGCAAGTCAGTCCAATTAGTTCAGACTGAGGATTGTGAGCTTAGCACTACTGTTTAGTCCAATTACTAGTACTTAAGTCCTGCAGCACAAGAAGCACGTGTACATAACTATCTCTGCTAGTCTGATGATATTCAACCAAAGGGTGCAAGAAGATAAGTAAATACAAAAAAGTAGAGTTAAGGCAATGTAGAAGTTGCATAGTTAATTAAAAAAAAAAAAAAAGATAACAAATGGGAAAGGTTCCTATAGCAACATTGACTCATTTTCTAGTTGCGCTCCTCATGAATATGATGCTTCATACAGTTTTCTGATCTACTGAAGCAGCATGTACACATGATAGGCAATAAGGCCTAGTTAGCACTGCCTCAGGAAAATGCAACATTTCCATTTCTCAGCAATCTTGACATCATTATACTACGAAGAAACTAAAAACGCATAGCAGTGAAATGAGGATGCTAACACTGCTAAACATGAACAACTAAGTATTCAAAGAGAGAGGGGAAAAAAAACCAAACAACACACTGCTGCAATTGTTTCCATAGAAGCCAAAAGCCTATGCTTTAGCACATGGTTGCTCAATCCTTTTTGTACCAACGCCCATTTGTAAACATCAATGACCAGTACCAACCCAGTGCCCCTCAGTCTCAACCTGCTGCCCCCCCACCCCCAGATGCCTGGTGTGGAAAAAGGGGGGCCCCAAGCAGCCCCTTGCAGGCTGGAACTCTGCCAGCCTGCAAGGGAAAAGCCATGGTTTCCCATTTTTTTCTCCTTTAAGACAGAACCCATTTTTAATGTTTGTTCACAACCCTTTGATATATTCTTGTGGCCCACTTTTGGGTTGTGGCCCACAGGTTGAGAAATACTGCTTTAGCAAACCCAAAAGTACAAATTGTTGAGGGACACAGCAGCAAAGTCACCAAACTGAGAGTTTTGCCCATTAATTTTCCAAATCACTGAAAGTCTGCTTCTAGATTTAAGGTGGCAGAAGGCACAGGAGCAGCTGCTGAGCTGATCTGCCACAGCATGCAACTGTTTCTCCCCAGCAGCCTCCCTCTTCCTCTGTTCTGACAGGTGCAGCTCAGAAACGGGAACAGAACCACAACATACTGCTCTGACTGGTGGTCAGTCCGACATGAACTTTTGCAAATACCCCTAAAAGTGTGTCCCAATCTGCAGCTTGGTAACCAACATCCTTTGCAAGGGGAAAGATGCCACTATCCTACCGTCGTGCTCAAGCCTCAAACCAAACTAGCATTGCCTATTGCTCTTGAGAAATCAGCGGAAGAAGAGTTTGCAGAATTAGGCAGGAAACAGGCATGTGGGGGCAGAGGTGAAAGGAATGAAATCACCTGCTGGTGCAGCTGTGTTAAACAGAGGTCTGTAATACAGACCTCAAAATGTATTTTTGCTACTATAGCTTGTTTTACTCTTTAAGGATTGGTGTCCACTGTACTGATAAGAAAGCATAGCTCTGTTGGTATAGCTGCAACTACACTTAAGAGCATTCTGCCAATGTAATACAGCAGCATGTTCTTACAACAGCAAGGTACTCCTAGAACAGTCTATCAAAAGGCAAACTGAACATCACCTTTCATTTTTAGAAACTAAGAGCACAAAAAGGAAGAAATTCAGTCACCTGAAACATTTATTAACCAACAAATACCCATCTAACCTAAAAACGCCTCAGCCCAGGATGTACTCCAAGGTAAATATTTATATGCCAAGTTCCACAGTTCAGCTATTTGGACTTCTGCGTACAAAAAAAAAACAAACCCAGTTCTTCTCTGTCCTCCAACAACACACTTCCCTATCTCATCCACTTCATGTAGCTCAAATAAAACAAGTGAATGGACTTTACCTGATTCAGGCATACAATACTTTGGATCTCTACCGCCTCCCCCCAGCCCCACCCCACACACAAAGGTGGTTTTTTTAACTTGATTATTCACACAGGTTTATAATCTAAGCTACTCATTCACTACCAAGCAAGTACCACATATATCAGGTTAAAGTGCGCACTGTGCATTATGTCAGTCTTTACAGCACATTTCAAAGAGTTGTGAGCACAGGACTTCTCTTCTGGAAATGGAAGGGAGAGTGTAAGTCAACTTGTAAAACATACCAGTTAAAATGGAAAAGAAATGGAAGGGAACCAAACACACACAAATGTTTGCCTGAAGCGTTTTTAGCCTGCTATTATTACAGACTGAATAAGATTCATAGCTGTCAAATCAAACGGCTGCAAATATTAAGACTCCTGGGAACATCCTGGTTAAAAATATCCAGTATTATGTAAGCAATAATATTTGCTTCTTACCTTTAACTAGTTAAGTTTGCTGATTCAAGATTGAAGGTAAGTAGTAGATACAGAAATAGCAAGTAAATCCCAAGATCTTGCTCTGCCTTGAACCTGGATTGGTGCATATGAAAGTTAATGCTAATGGATGAACAGAAACAGAAGTCACAGAATTAGTTTGTTTGGTATTTCAAGAGAATACACAAAATGGATGGTACCAAAGTGAGCAAACCCTGCTACAAAATCTTATAAACCTGCTGAAAACATTTACTATTATACAGAATCCTGCTATGTTAACAGACTCACCGTAGCCAATTGTGAGTGCCAGTACATTAAAAAAAGTGTGTGTATATGTATGTTCTGAACCATTTAGAAAAACTAAAAATTCACTTTTCATCAAAAGCGGGCAGAATTTCAGCATTCCCCCCTCCTCCTCTTTAAATTCCCTTTGCATAGAAACAAACAGAGCTTTAGGAAAACCACCTCCTCATTACATTGCCCCCTCCCCGAACACAGCAACTAGAGTGTGACTAGTCACCTGGAGCGGCATCCCAGAAGCCTTAAACCAGGGGTGGGCTGAATGCAGCCTGCCAAGCCATTCTATCCGGCCTTCAAGGCCCCTAAAAAAATATAGAAAATTAATATTTATCTGCCCCTCACTGCCCGTCATGCGGCCCTTGATAGCTTGCCAAAATTCAATAAGCGGCCCTCCACCCAAAATAATTGCCTGCCCCTGCCTTAAACTAAGCTTAAATGCATCCCACCAGTTTCACCAAGCTATTCAGAACTATGCAACTGTTCAATACATTATTCTTCTTAGAAGGAAAGAG
>NW_005842880.1:245791-254226 GCF_000455745.1 Alligator sinensis
TGCTTACCTCAGACTGGACCATAAAGCCCAGCAGAACTTAAGAGAAGACCTGCAATTCAGCTAGTAGACCAAAGTAGCAAAGAGAAACTACTTAGCCACCAGTAGGAAGGAGTTTAAAAATGTTCTCCCCTCCCTACAGCTGAGAATCACTTTAGTGCCTCATTTAAATTGTTAACTAGGAATAGTATTATATCATTACAATTATAGTCACTATGATGATATAATGTGCCATATTGGGTTAATGCACAAATAACCCAAGACAATTCAAACTAGATACCCATACGGACGCTGTGCCCAGAAACGCTCAAAATACCAGTTCCACCTCCTCCACCCCGCCACAATTTTTTTACTTGTATTTTTAAATTACTTAGCTATCATGGTTACAAGCAAAACCTCAAATGTTAGTAGAGCATAGCAGGTGCCAAATTGAGTCTGCAGAGAGTTTAAAACAGCAGCTCTGATATATCAACTGCCCCATTCACATCAGCAAGGATTTGATGTTCAAGAACTAAGGCACATGTTAAGATATAAAGAGGGAGGGTTACATATTTACAGAGTTCACTGACAGTGTAGTGATGCTGATGCCACAAATTTGACACTTGGGACATGCAATCAATCCCAATCATCAAAACCCCCCACAGAAGTAAAGGATGTATAGTAGCAAAACTACCAAATGAGCTCACCTATGTGCACAACCCAGCCCCATGAAACCATACGTGCCATTTGCACAGCTTTAGAATGAGGTGCTCCTTTCAATGTTTCCCAAGAGGTATGAGAACACACCGCATACATTATGTACAGTCGTAGAAAGCTTAACAAAAAATTGTACTAACACAAAACACACATACACACTCTTCAAGAAAATAGGCCCCCCGAGGTCAGCAACTAACCAGAAGCACATTAGGAAAGAGAAGAAAAATCACCTTTTAGAAGTGGATCAATGTTTTTTGGCTTTTACAAATGCAGGTTGTAGCCATACGGCTTTTAGGGTATTTTTGTCTCAGTCCACTCTCTTGCTATTGATTTTTTTTAATTTTAAAAAAGGAATTATACACAGGAGACTTATTAGACATGTATTACTACCGCAAAGCGGGAAAAAAAAAATGAACACACTACTATCCTCCTAAAGTCACGACACTGTGAAGCGGCAAGGAATAAAACAATTGTGCCCTGCATTTAACTGAAAGTTCACTACCTTTTAAGAATAAAAACATCTCATCTATATTTTTCCCCTGTATTATCAAACCAGGCCTCCTAACTTCCATCTTTTTCAGTAAGACTTTAAGCTGCAAGTGATCACGTACGTATGCAAATGCAGGTTCCTTCCAAATGGGGCAGGAGGCACAACACACCACCTTCTGTTAATTTGGTTCAAGGGATCCACATCTGTCATTTAAAAAAAATTGAGCTGCTATAGCAATTTGGACCTGAAGTACTAACATGTGAAGAGGTCATGATGCTCTGGAGAGCCTTTTTAAATTCTGTTTAAAATGCTTTACACAAAAATATTTGGGGGTTTATGTTCTCCCTGGTTTTTATTTTATATATTAAATATTCAAAACAGTCCCACATTTTGGCTTAAATATTAGCTGTTCAGCAATTGTCTAATATATAGTCGCAATTAAAGTCTACTTCACAAGCTGCTAAAAACAGAAGACAACTGCCAGATATTGGGAGTCTCTGGTTCATCACTTTGGCTAGTACTCAGTGCTGTCAATTCAGAAGCTTGCAGCAGCCATTTGGAAAACTATGGCAATTTGGTTTGAAACAGACAGATGTTTTTACAGTAAAGACAGACAATCAGTCATTCTGAGTATATGATGACCTTATCTGGGCTAGGAAAAGGGATTCCCTCCTAAAGAAAACTGGTTATCTACTATTTTAAGTTGTGCTGTTGAAAACCTGCTAGCACATAGACAGACAGATTTTAATATCTTTAAAATTGTTTTGGTTCATCATGATCAACACAGGTAATTGGGGAGGGGGAGAAGCAGAGAGGGAGAAAAGGGGAATGCTTCTTTTGTCCTCATCCCTTTGTCCAGAAAAGGCAAAAGTAACCTTTTCAGCCCAATTCCTGCCGCCACCACCCTGACCAAGCTACATAAACAGTAAGAAGTAGTTTACCTTAAGAGTCAAGGCTTTCTTTATAAGCCTTCCATTTGCTGTAACAATGCTGTTCCTATACAGTCACTTCACTAGAGACTTCACCAGTACTGGAACCCAGTATAAAAAGAATTAAGAACTAGCAGCTTTATATCACAAACTTGTTCCAGAACCAGCAGCAGCTGCAAGAATGAAAAAATCCACTTGCAATCACTGTCAAGGAAATTTTAGCCAATTTTTCTACACCTGCCATTTTGAAAAGGAGAGAGTTATAAAATTACATGTCCTTCCAACTCTTGCACAACTCCACTTACTGTAACTAGCTACACCATTAAAATCCAAGTAAAAAATTCCTGACACTGTACCAAGGGAAATGAGACATACAAAATGCATGCCAGTACCATGTAGTACACATTTCTTATTAGCTCTCCTTCAGAATGTCTTAACTTTCTCTTGGTTTGGGGAATTTGTAACTCATGCAAATAATAGCCTGGTATGGTACAAAGATCTTATCACTTATTCATATTCCTAGAATTCTGAATGCTTATAGTAGTGAAATTAATGAGAGATTTAAAAGTGCAGAGATCCACCGACACCTTTACAATCTTAATTAAAAACTAAACAAAACTATTTTGTTAGATCAGGGCTTATACACAATTTAGAGTTATACAAAAAGATACTGGTAAAAAAGCAAGAGAAGCAAGCTCTAAAGAACACTGGGGGGAAAAAACTGACAGCTTCTCTTCAGGAGATCCTCTTTTCTTTTACAGCTCTGAACTGGATAAGGCAAGGCAAATGTTTGCCACTTCCATGTGAAAACACAGCGCAAACAGCTGTTTTCTAGATTCAGCTTCTGCCAAGATCATATTGTGAAGCCTAGCTGCAGTGGCAACACATTAGCCACTAGGAGTCCCTACATAATGACAACAATGCCTACTGAGCTACTGCAACTTATTCTCCTAAGCTTCTCAGCTGACAATCATAAAACCCATTCTTACCTACTTTTGTCATCATGTGCTTATTATTAAGTGTTAAATGCAGACTGCAAATTCAGGCTAACTTATTTCACTTTTTTCTTCTCCAGTCTATACTCCAATGTGTTGGAACCCGTCTTCAGTTTGGTTACACCTGCCTAAATTCCAACCCCATCTACTTAAAATTGGTGAAATAATCCAAACTGACCACTCGAGAAATCAAAATAATTTGCTGCTTAAGAACTGGGGACAGGGGTGTTAACAGCAACCCCTAATAATGCTATTTGTTCGTCTTTTTGGACAGCACTGCAATGTATTTGAATAAATTTCAACCGTTTGAGACGAGAGCTTTGTTTTAAGATAGCCTTCTCATGCAAGATCTTAACATCTACTGAAGGCATTAGAAGATGATTACATACCCCTTGAAAAGAAAGGTGGAACATATTTTGATGCAAATCAAATTCATTAACTGAGCTTTGTTCTGCAGGGACTGTGGAGTGGCAGCAAAAACAATCGTAAGCCATTAGACTTCTTAACAGTAAGGATTTATCATAAGCTACATTTTAACACCATAGTGAACAGTAAGAGGCTTGTACTTACTCATTTGTAATATTTTCTTTCACACATACCTGTAAGAAAAACTCACGTGTTGTTTTGGGAAAGGAGCACAGTAAAAAGTGAGAGATGAACAATTTTAGGCTTCTCTAAATGGGAAAAAACATCTCTCTCTCTCTCAAAATAAAAATTAATTTATTAATTTAAAAAAAAAAAAAAAAAAAAAATCAATCAAGCAAGTTTAACCATTAAGCCCCAGAGACAATTCAACTGCCTGAAGGAAGTCAAATTTTCACCCTCATCTAGGGAAGGCCTTTGGAAATTGGCAATTAAGTTACCAGAAAACCTACAGAAAAAAAACTATTTGAAAGCAAGAACCCACAAGCCAAGTCAACAAACATAAAGGACAAGTTTCTACAACTGACAGTCCTAAGTATTGATAGCAACTGCTGTTTGAGACAGGCAAAAATTTAAGCTGAAGGACCTCCCTAGCTAGAAACACTATCACAAGACAAATTTCTCACATGAAAGCTGAGTTTACACAATGTGAATCCCTTTCACACTTATAAAGCTACATAAGCTAAAGAAAACAGTATTAAACAGTAACCAATGAGTATGCTAGTAATGGGGGCGGGAAAGATTTATGCATATACTAACTAGCACATTCAAGACTTATCAGTTACCCTGAAGACTAAAGTTATTAAAATCTCTACTGTAGACAAGATCAACCATCTTGCAGGAACCAAACACATAGAAATTCAAAAGACTTACTAGGGTGGGAAACATCAGTTCAAGTATAGCTACAAAAGGATTTTGAAAGAAGAAATAAACCTTTTTGTCAAACCTCAGTGTTAGCATAACAAAATTCCACATGGTTTCAAAATGATTTGCAATTAATCTACCTTATATTGTTGCCAATGCTGCTTCCATATTGAGCTGCTTAATTTGCTACACTCATGTTGTTAGGTAAATGCTAGAAAGTGATGTTAAGTTTCTTTTGTTCTACAGCTCATGAAAAAGAAAAAAAAAAAAAACAGTAAGCCACAGAAAGGTTCAGAGCCCGACTGAAATCCCCCATTGCTAACATACTACCTTCAGAAGATCAAGGACAAGTCTAAATAGGTTGAGAGATTCTGGACCTCTTAACTACAACACAAAATAGTATTTGCTGCTAAAACTGTTTACTGAAGATAAATACTGAATAGTATTTGCTGCTAAAACTGTTTACAAAACTGAAGCTGCTGCTCAGATTTCAAAGATGTCAGAGTCTTTCCCCTTCCATTTAATTGTAGGTAGTCAAAACAGATCCCAATTATTTAATAGGCTATCTTGCCATTTGCTGAACTATTTTTTTACTAAACTAATATCAATGATTTGAGAGGAGGAAGGGGCAGAGAGAAAAGGGGGAGCAAAGGAGGGGATGGTGGGCATTACAAGCTTTGTTGATTTTTTTTTTATACAAGTAGTAATTTAGCACTAGGGAACAGGATTCTAAGCCATAACAATAGACACAACTGACAGGACAGACAGACTACACACAAGATGCGTCAAAAAATTCCTCTCATCTAGCCATGAATACCAGCTGCTGAAGAGAAAAATATTCATGACCAATTAGTAAACCGTGTAAAGGAAATCTTCTGTGAAGAAGTCAAATATTTTTGGCAAAGTTCCAACTTGAGACAATATAGAACATGCACTTTAATAAATCTTGATAATCCCATCTATGCCTTATGTCATTCTGTGTTGATTTGTTTTAAAACAAATATATATATATGGGTGTATGCATGTATACCAGAGGTGCATATATATTTAGTTTCATCCCCAAAAGAGCAACACAATTTCTGCATACTACGTAACACTAAAGGACAGAAAAAGATACTTTAAGTAAATTTGAGAAATGCCGCAGCTATTTTGTTGTCTTATCAAGTTTACTACATAAACCAAGATGGCAGAACAGAATCACCCTGTTTATCAGAATGAGGTTACATTCAATATTAAAGGAATAAAATTTTGACAAATGAGGTAGCCATGTAGTTTGGCAGAACAGAGAACTCTGGACATCAACACTACAAGATATCATAGGACAAATAAGTTAGGATTTATATATATTTTTAAGTGGATTTGATTTATAGGGATAGTAAAAACACCAAGTTAAATTAAATTTAAAAATAAATGCTTTTAAAAAAATAGGGATAAATGCCCTCATGCCTGAGGAGATAGATCAGGCACTAAGTCACCATAGCTCAGGGGAAAGTAGACCGCAACAAATAACTGCCTAGAGTGTTTCTTGCACCTCACTGCTACTACTTGGCACTGCCAGACAGGATGCTGACTAAACGAACACCCAGTCTGATCCAATAGTGCCAGTCCTACATCAATTTCTCTATTGGAAGCTTCCTCTAAGACATCCAAAATACTGAACAACTTTGTCTTTGCAAATAATCCAATTTTAAGTTTTTCTTTGGTGCCAAGCCACCAACCCCCTTAATATGATTCATTTCTCTAAATGTAGAGGTGTGGGAGTGGTTGAAGAGTAATGAGTCAAAGTTGCAATGATCTGTACTGGTGAAATTGTGCCTCCACATATTTAATCAGTTAATGGGCAAATAGAAGAAACATATCAGCTTCTCTATTCAGTTCAAAAGTAAAGATAACCCTACAGGACCCAATTCACATTGACTCCTGACAGTTTATCCAAACAGACAGCAAACAGTTAACAAGGGTCAAAGAAGAGCAAAGCTAAGGCACTTTTCTCCACAGGGTGGAGCGCTGAAACAATCCAAGAAAATGAGTGCCCCAAATTTGCACATACAAAAAACTAGGACTCTTGGTTCTAAAATGATGCCTTTTATTAGACCAACTGGGAAATCTTTAGACCAACTGCAAACTTTCAGAATCAAAGTCCCTTCATCAGGCTCTGGGAAAAGTACAGATGGTACAAGATGATAAAAAGTCCCCTTCCCCTACCTGCAGTCCATTTGTACTTTTGCAAAATGCACAGACTTAAGATTTAAAGTGAAGAGAACCTACTTCAATTTGCATCCTTACAAAGCAGTTTGTTTTGAAGCAGGCTATTCCAAATGTACAAGATATTGCAGGGTGTTTTAAATTAAAAGGCAAGACAAACTGTGCACAAAAATATGCTACCAAAGGATTCAAGCGAGGCTTCTTTCATCAGAGGAAAAAAAAATGCACACTTCTGACTGAAGAAATTTAGACCAGAGGAACATGGGTCAAGCTGGGGCCAGGTAAGAAGAGGCCCATGTTGTGAAAAGAGTAGCTAGAAGAAAACTGGTTGCCAGAAATACAGACCAGGTCAAGAAAGAGAACACGGGAGAGGAAAAAAAGAAAAAGAAGAGTAATTCGGATAGAAGAGTTGACTGGAAAGAGTTTAAGCACTCCAGTCAAGTCCAAACCACACTACCTGTCACAAGAGGCATCATCCTAACTTCAAGAAATGGACAGAGGGGAGGAAGAAGAGACAAAGGAAATTACAGCAATAAGGAAAGAAGAGAAGGTAAAGCCAATCAAGCTCATAAGCAGCCCCAGGTAAGGTACAAGGTTGGCTAAACAGGAACCAAAAAGTTCAGGCGAGATCTAAAAAACTTTGAGGAGGAAGCGAAAGATGCACCTCTTAACCATTTCCACCTTTTTCCAAGAGCACTGACAGTATTTTATCCTATCCCCACCCCCCTCCGCCTGCCCACCCTCTCCTTCCCTTGCCATCTTCGTTGAGCCTGTACCCTTGGTCTTTCTTCCTGGCCCGATCAGAATCCCTAATGGCCTCCAATCCAACCCTGCCCTCATTTGAAAACCCAGATTTCAGAGAGCCCAAACCAAAGCTCCTGAACCTCCACACAACAGCTGCTCTTCTCCTTCAAGCCAAAAGGCATCCAAGTCACCTGGTGACTTCAAGCCAAAAGGCATCCAAGTCACCTTCCTCCAGTCAGCCATTAACTTCTAACCAGCATGTATCTACAGACTTCACCAGCCCAGCTTCGTTTCACAGCAATGTAAGCAGATAAACCTCGCTCTTGGCGAGCGCACCACGAGCAACTGCAACTGTGGGCTTCTAAGGCCACGGCCAGCACTGAGGTGTGCTTAGACCTACCCAGGGACCTTGCTACACATTAATTTGGGTTGGCTCCTGGAGCTACTAACCCTATGGATTATCCTCAGGTGAACACCTTTAAGTGGCTATGCAGCTCAGAGTTGTTACACCTTAATTTTGGGTAACTCCTGGAGCTCTTAACCCCTGGATTGTCCTCAGGTGAACACCTGTAAGTGGCTTAAAGCATGCCACCGGGCTCAAAGTTACACCACTGCAGGGCAGAATTATCTCTGGGGCCACACAACCCAGCTCCAGCTCCATTTCAGTGTGGCTGCTCCCAAGGTGCGACTACAAACCCTCCACGTAACAGAAAACAAACCTCACCTTGGCTCCTGCCACCACCTCCCTCCCCTGCCAGAAGAGGAGACAAAGAACTTGCTGGGGGGGGGTGGTTGCTCCCCCAGGTGCATCCCCTAATGAGCAGCAGGGCTGGCTGCTCCCAGGTAAAGCAGCAGTTGAGTGCAGGGAAAGGAAAGACTTCAGAAGACGTCGTACTTTAAAACAAACAAAAACAAAAAAGAAAAGAAAGAGCCGTGCACCCGGGAAGCTGCAGAGAGGGCCCCGCGGGGCTGCTGCAGATGCGTCCAGGCCCGCAAAAGCGCGGGCTCCCGCACACTGCGTGCCACCCCCGTGCAGCGCGACCGCTCCCGGGAGCCCCGCGCCGCCGAGCAAGTTGGCGGCCAAGCCCGGAG
>NW_005842880.1:254321-257437 GCF_000455745.1 Alligator sinensis
CCTCGGGCCGGCTTGAGTGACCCCCGGGGCCGGCCAGTCAGCGAGGGCCGGAGGGGGCGGGAAAGCGCCTTCCCCGGCACGCGGGGCTCGCGCTGCTTCTTCTCCTGGCGCGTGTCCCCCATGCCTTTTGCGCTGCTGTCGCCGCCGCCGCCGCCCACAGCTCGGCGTGTGCAGGGTGGCTTGCGCGCGCAGAGCAACTAGGCGCGCAGTAGTCCCGGGGTAGCTGCCTAAGCGGGGCTACTCCCCCCGCCCCCCAAGTTCCCAGTTGTGTATTATGAGGCGCCTAGCAGCTCTGGGTGCTGGGCGCCCACGTGCGTGCACTGAGGCGCGCATTCCCGCCCGCGCTGGGCTGGCCATGAGGCGGCCCGAGCATTGCTATGAGACCCCAGGGTGCGTCCTCCTCCGCCGGAGGAGAGGCGGGGAAGGGGGTGATTTGCTGCCCTCCTTTGCACCCCCTGGCCTGGTGACCCGCGGCTTGCTGCCCAGCCTCCCATGAAACACGGGAGCCAGAGCGGCCTACACAAGCCTCCGTGAAACGGCTCCGTTTGGCGGGGAACTTGGTGCCTTTCCAGCCAAGGGGCCCGCAAGTGGACTCGGGGTAGGGCCCTGGCTGAGATGCCGATACCTCGCAGGGTGATGCCAGTCCCTCACCGGGTTGTAAGAGCAAAAAAGAAAATGCACTCTCTCTACATTGGCTTGCAATGATCCCGGGGGGTTACTGATGATGACTGTGTCTACAGCAATGGCCTGGGGAGAAGGCAGGGAAGGGATTGGATCATAGCATCCCAGTCAGGTCACTCAGAAGATTGGTCCAAACACACACACACACAATTTTAGGCATTCCAGAAACATGCACCTCACCCACCCTCACTCTTAGGCACGTCCAGAAATACTCACACACCCAGCACACACTCCCTCAGGCTTAGACATGTCCAGAAACAAACACACACACCATCTACCCTCAGTCTTGTCATGTCCAAAAATATCCCACAACACACACACCATTAGTCTTAGGCTTGTCCAGAAGCCAGACACACACTCACCTCACCCACCCTCAATCTTAGTTAGGCATGTCCAGAAACACACATACACACACCATCTACCTTCAATCTTAGTTATGTCCAAAAATACCCAACACACACACACACACACACACACACACACACACACACACACACACACACACAGTGTTAGGTATGTCCAGAAACCAGAAACACAGACATCTACACACCTACCTCACCCACTCTCAATCTCAGACATACCCCAAAATGCAGAAACACACATACCCTCAATCTTAGGCATGTCCAAAAACATACACCCAACACACACACACACACAGTCTTAGGCATGTCCAGAAACACACACATACCCCACCCATCCTTAATCTTAAACATAATCACGCACCCTTAGCCATATCCAGAAGCACCCACTCAATCTTAGGCATGTCCAAAAACACACCCCACCCTCAATCTTAAACATGTCCAGAAACACACACACACCCCTTCCTCAGTCTTAGGCAAGTCCACGCCGTTCACCCCACAGAAAGTCGTCAGCTGCGCTTTCTGCAGGGAGAAACCCAGCAAGGACACGGCCCTCCGTCTCTCAGTGAAACAGTCTTGTTGAACAGGGCTGCTGAATACTCCCGTCTACAGCTGCTTTCATTCAACACCCCCCCTCCCCCCCTCCCCAAGCTGAATGCTCATTCTTTAAAGGAACCTGTTCGAGATGGGCAGAATCATTATCATCAGCATTATTAATAATAGTAATAACAATAACAGTAATAATAATCCTTTAGTGAAGACAGAGGGGGGTGTAACTGGAAGGGGCTGGCCATGACCTCCTCAAAAAAAAAAAAGCAGCTAAGTGCAAGAACTAAAGGGTTTAATATTCCTTTCACCCTCTCAACAACAAAGCTAGCTCTGCAACGTGTAATTATTAGTTAAAATATACAGTCTCAACACGAGTTTCGCTACCAATACTTGGAAACAGAATGAAGTAACGTGTCCAACTACCAATTTGCCACAGTTGTATAGCTCTCGTATTCATTCTTTTCAGATGTGAAATAGGTGGGTACATAGCAACGTGCTGGGCATAAATTAAACAACAATGGCAGTGCTTGGGTCCAGTCTTTGACGGAGCACACGCCGCAGCGCCTACATCGAGGAGCTCTCCAATGCCACCTAATCCAGGCTCCGTACGGAAAAAGGAGGTTGCAAAGCGGTCCTGGCTTAACCCCCCCCACTTCCTCCCTTTTAAAAACCCAGCTAACCCCGCTCTCCTTTCGCTCCTGCACGAAATGCAAACTTATCCCGTGGAAGATCCAGCAGCATCCTAGAGATCTCCCCTCCTCCGTGCCATAAAAAAAGAAGGTCGCTTGATCCTCAACACCGAGAAGTTAAAATGAAGCACCCCAAACCAGCCAGGGATGATCTGGACCAGGAACGCCTCGCATCCTCAACCATTTTTTTCTCTAGCTTGACAATAGCTAAGGGGAGGGAAGAAGGGGCTCGGATCGCCGGGATGGCTCTGTGCAGTTACGGAGACCAGGCTATTTTTCAGCGATAGATGCAGCCGCCACAGTAGGACCACGGACAGGGATTGCAATAGACCTCGCTACCCTCGCCCAGCCGCACGGACGAGAAAATGCAAAAGGCAAGAAAATGCCTTTCTGTTGCCTGCACACGAAGCATTTTGCCGCTTTTCCAGAACAAAGGGAATTGTGTATCCTGCCTGCAGACGGAATCCTCCCCAGTAGGCTTCCCATTCCCCCTAGCAGGTGCAGAATAAAGTCTGTCCCTTCTGCATGGCAGCAATCAACTTCCCCACACTGGACCTTGCATAGCCAGTTTTGACAGCTATTTCCCCCCATCTAATTCCCCAGGCTACCCGCCCTTGCTACAGCCAACTCCAACTCATTGTGTAGCCGTGGCACACATGCCACCTCGGCTCCTCGCAGCATCTACCAAATGCTGTTGGGCTAATGCAATTAAAGACTTGGGATCTTATCTCGTCTAATCTGCAAACGCGGCATGATCTCTTCAAAGCCATCCTCATTCATTCATTGGCATGATTTGGTGAGGTTGGGGGGACACACCTTCACATGCTTTCAGGAGTTA
>NW_005842880.1:257447-259250 GCF_000455745.1 Alligator sinensis
AGAACTTTAGCATATGCTAGCACTTGGCTAGCAATATCTCTAGTGGCAGCTTGACAATAGCTCAAGAAGGGGCTCAGATACTTTCCTGGATGCTAGCACGACCTCGCCTCACCCAGGGCATGCCCCTCCAGCCCCTTGATCGCAACATCACCATGCCTCTTAAGCCTGCCCAAGATTTGCACGTCTTGCCGCCTGGCTTAACACACAAACACGGCGCAACATAAACACAGCAAACTTAACCGGAGCCCTGCATGCACCCCGAACTGCCCTGCATTGCACGGAAAGCCACGCCAGCGCCAGGAAAAAGGAATAAAAAACCGCAACTTACCTTCCGCTCTTCAGCTTAAAAAAAAAGTAACGGTGCCGTCCTCCCAAGAAAGAGGGCTAAAGCAGCAGAGGGCTACTTCTCTCAAGGCAACACACACAACCTCAACTGTGTACAGTTGGACACGGAAGCCAAGATGCCAAGAAAAAGCAAGATGCTTTACCTGCCCCCACCCACCCCCCAGCAATCCAAAGTGGGGGGAATAAAAAAAGGGGAGAAAAATCAGGAAAAAGGAAAAGGGAAGAAAAGTGGGACAGGACTAGCCTCCTCCTCGTGCAACACAACTCCCCCCAAAAAGGAGGGGGGAGGGGGGAAGAGAAATCAAGACAGGAACAAAGAAAAGAAGGGATAGAAGGATTGGATAAAAAAGACAGTGCCTCTGTCTGTCTCTCTGTCTCTGCCTCCCTGCCTGCCTCCTCCTGTCTGTTTTAGTGGCACGCTACAGAAGTGAGCTGCTGCATCGCTAAGTGGGAGCAGAAACCAGGGGGGAAGGACGTCTTAAAAGGGAGGTGGACTGGATCACAGATTTATAGCAACCGTATCACCCAGCGCTCCTCCGCTTCCGCACCGGGGCGTGCGCGTGTGTGTCTGCAGCGCTGCCCAGCGCCCACCTATCCCGGCCGCCACGCGCGGAAGTATACGCCGAATCCTGCCACAACTAAGCATGCTCGCGGATCGCTCTCCCCCCGCCATTGGCCCGCTGGCGCTCGCTCGGCACCGCCCCGGCCCAAGCGCCGGGCGGGATTGGCCGCCGGCGGTGCCAATCCGGTCCGCTCAATGGAGTCCCGTTTCAGGGTGCGTTGCAGCGAGAGGTACCACACTCTCAAGGTTGGGGCAATCCGAGGGAAGAAGACAAGGGCTGCGGAGGGGTGGCTGATGCAGCCCCGATCCTCCGGGAAACCTCTTGCCCGAGCAAGACTGGCCGTTGCCCAGTGCCTGCCGCATCTTTTGCACCGTTCTTCATATTAAAAGCTCTGCCTTGCATGCCTGCATCATGTCTCTAGCTCGCTCTCCACCTGGGAGGGAGGGAGCGGGGGGAGCTGTCTGCACATCCGCTGACGTCTTGCATCTCTGTTTTAACTACTTTCCAGTGCTCCGCGATGGGCAAGAGTGTGTCAAGGCGGTGGTGGTTGGGCGGGGGGCGGTTAATGCACTGCATGTAGTGCTTAAGAGCAACCCTTGCAATGGCAAGAATAGGCAGCAACTCTATTAGGACACAGTGTGGCTCAGTGTTTTGCAGCATGCCACGGGAGAGGAGAGCTGCACGATTGCCTCCTATCCAGAGAGCCTTTAATTTGCAGTTTCCTCGGCAGGACTAGCTGTCCGGAATTACAAAAAAGAATCAGGATTGACCTGGATCACATCCTTTCCCCTGTCTTCCAAGAAGCTTATCCCACTGACTAATTATTATAACAATTTCCCCTCTGAACGGGAAGACTCGTGCTCCCGAGATTTCCAGGCACAGACATCTAGCTGCC
>NW_005842880.1:259281-317923 GCF_000455745.1 Alligator sinensis
GGGGGGGGCGCGGGGAAGGGGGGCTGAAAGATGCTTTTTCTCAGTACGTGACACTTTCCTCTCCAGGAGACCAGGGTTGTGTAGGAGCGCTGTATGGCATGAAAGCAACACTTCTCCAACAGACGTGCCTTTTGATGGCTGGCACTGCTGGTCCTTTATTGCACTTGAACTTATTTTCTGTTTACAACCCGAAATGTTTTGGAAAAACTTTGTTGTTCCTTTTCTCCTGCCAGAACAGGCAAAGGTTAAACAATACATTTGCAATACAAAGCACTTACGCCCTTTGGAAAAGAAAATCCTTTAGGTGCTTATTTAGTGCATCCTGGTATTTGCATGCGTCCTAGTAAAAAAATAAATGAAGGAAAAGAAGCACTTGATTTGGAAGAGAGGTGTAAAGCAAATGAGTGTTCCTTGAGAGTGTCCTTGAGTGATGAATAGAATGGGAGAGAAAACCTATTTGTTGAACTGCCACTGGGTCCATATAACCTCTTTATCCTGACGATGTGGCAATAACTGAGTAATACGCTGGGCCTGATATTGTACCATGCAAACCCATTCCCATCTCAAATGTCGTTGACACCTTTCTGGAACACAAAGCTTTTAGCTGAGCTGGGGTTTAATTTACAGTGTGTCGCCAACTTCTTGAACTGGTCGGACTCCGAGAAAGGAGAATAACTCCCCCGGTGAGCAAGTAGCGAAGTAGAAGTATTGAAACAGTCATCTAAGAACTGAACAGAGAGCTGAGAAGGGGAGTGATCACTGTTATAAATCCCTGCCTAACAAGGCTGCTCTTACAATAGTCCTATTTAAGTGATGCCCATTTAGACACAGTTGGGAGAAGTGTATGCATAAATTATGTTTCCAGTAGTTTAAGTTATTATTCTATAATGTCCCATGGGTTTTCAATGTTTTTCATCCCACATCTATCTGAGCTTTTTTTCTAATTATGGCATCATTTGCCCTCCCCCCTCCCTCCATACGACTGTTTTACATGTCTTCTAATGATGACAAAATTAAAACGTGACTGATGATGCTATTTAGACTGTGATTCTATACTACACACGTACCACGATTTGAGTACGCCTGTGGAAGTCCTCTTTTGAAGCAAGGTAATTATTTGTGGCTGATCGGATTTTGCAATGTGAAGAAGAGAAGCTAAAAAGAACAGATAAGCAAAACCTACCCGTACTGTATTTCAGTCTTAGACAAAACACAATGTAGTTACTTGCTACTTTTGTTGCTACAGTCCGGTTTATGGAGAATGATTTTCAGCAATTAAAATCAGTTCTCAACAGAATGTCAGCAGTGTGTAAGTAACAAATAAATAAATAAATAAATCAATCCAAGAAATCCCAGAGCAGAAGCGTTCCTGCTTTGACAGTCCCTTTTGAAATATCTATTTATCACATCAATAAACAGCTGTTCCTAAACTAAAAGCAGTTTGAAAGAAACCCAAAACGTATGAGATACGAGACTAGAAATGTGGCTTTTCTAACTTCTTCTTTTTTTTTTTTTTTTTGCAGAGAATTAAATGGATCCGCTGCGAGCAGGTGCCCAAAACACGTCTGTTACTCGGGGTCCGATCAGAAAACTCTTTTTAAACAAAAGAACAATACCTCTTCTGTAATTGGTGCTCAGGGTATTATTTTTATGGGGTAAAATCCATAACTTTGTAGACTCACTTTGGATACCCTACCCGGTACCTCCCTACCGATAATGCATGCAGCTTTGTTGATACATTGTACTAAGTGAAATTAAGCAGAAAAATAGCTATCAAAGCGCCTGTCTTGTTATTGGCCCTTCCCGCCTCTGATTCGTCTTTCAGGCTCCTCTGTAGTAGGCAGCGACAGCAGAAAGAGAAGAAAATGTTCATAGCGCCTACCACTATCCCTTCTTTCCCGGGAAAGAAATACTTCCCCCCAAATAGGTACACATCTAAAACTAGCCCCTACAATATTGCAAAGCAATGCCCTTTTGGAAGACGGTCCCCTTTGTGCATTGTCTTTGGGTTGGGCAGGGCACGAAACTAAAACGCGCGCGTTTCTTCATCAGCCTTTGAATACTTGAAAACCAAAAGGACCCTCTTGACCCTGGGAGTCATTGTTTTCGAAACTGCCTAAAATATCTTCACCCATACCCTGGAATAAAGAAGGGAGGTAATTTATTCTTGATTTAAGAAGAAATAGGAAGTGTGTTTTTTCAGCCTTTAACTGGAAAAAAAAAAAAAAAGATACTCTCAGTTTAACAGCTAATCTAAGGGGGGGGGAGGGGGAAACCCCTCTTAATCCTAACTGACCGGTAAATATCGACTCCACTTCAGCAGCTGGGGATCTGATGGGAACTAAAATCAAAGTTGCAAAGAGCTTGATACTAACGGACTCCAGTCATTGCAAGCCCGAGCTGTCTGCTAGACCCCGCGCAGGATGTAGGACCATGGACAGAGACAAGCAGCCCCGCCTGGGAGGTTTGCACTGAGCCCTGCCTTACCACTGCAGCCTCTTGCAAAATATTCTCTCCGGGGCAAGCGACAGAGCACGTCCAATAATACAGGGGAAGATCGCCGCTTTAGAGTTAAGCAAACTTTCTGTTAGAAGCTTTCTGTTTTTACAGCCACGGTAAAGAGCATCGCATTAAATGAGAACCGCCTACCCCCCAAGCAAAAAAAATCTTGTTCTCTTGAAGGTACTTATTATCTCAAACAAATAGTTCCTAGTTAGTGTTGTTCATGTGTGAAATTGTAAGCTGGTAATCATGCATTGGGTGGGAGGGGGGGGAGTCCTTCATTTGAAAGGGCCCTCTTTAGGGTGTGTTTACTATGCAAGCTTAGATTTGCTCCTCTTAAAACACAAAAGGATCATAAGCACAAAGCCTTCAAAGCAGACTCAGAAAAATACCTGGACAGGTTTTGCACTTTAAATGTGTGGGATTTTTGTTTCTGGTTTTTGCCGAACCCTGTTGGGAATAAAAAGACCTGTAAAACGTCTGAATTCACCTTCGCAGACACACTGGAACTGAGGTTGCTATACCTCTCCTCCAGTCTGTCAGCAACAATGCCTTAATACCAATAAAAGCTGTCTTGCAGAGAGGTGGGTTTTGAGGGTCACAATGCTGGGGTTTCTTTTGGTTTAGTGGAGAGGGGGGTGAAGGTGTAGCCTAAAGGTTCAGTTTCCTTTACACAAGCTAACAGCAATCCCTCGGCTTTCGGCAGGGAATGAGGAGGAGTCCTCATCCAGATAAATAAGAAGGAGTGATTTAAGGAAACTGTCTGTTTCTGTGTATCCCTGCGCCCTTGCTCAATTTCTACACTGAGCTGGGAAGGGGCAGCTCTCTGATGCACTACACGTCTTGCCTGGGCAGCTTCTTTTCCTGAAGATCTGTGTTTCCAGTGGTGTGTAAGACATGTTTAATTTTAAAATAATAAGACCGTGCATACCAGCCAGTCAATCAGCTCCATCGACCCTTTTTGTGCTCGGATCAAACGTTTGCACAACAGAGAAAGTGACAGCACTAGGGCACAGTAACAAAGCCATAGTTTGTACCAAAAGAAGACTGAGGCCCAGAGAGACACGGCAGCTAGAGAAACAGCTGTCTTATCAGCACACTGCAGAGATGGAGATGGCTCAAGAGGTCCTCAGCAGATAATCACTTGAATAGGTTTGCAATGCGCCAAACTTCACGCTTGATAAGACCAACCCAATGTAGAAAGCAGCACAGATCCAGCTCCATTCTATTTTATCTGTGCTGTAAATTAAGAAATTGAAATTCAGGTGGCACAGGCAGCAGGTTGCTGATAGACCACTAAAGTAAACTGTCATTAGAATGCTTTCAGCAGAGAGAAATGGGATTCTGTAAGTGGATGCTGATATAATAATAATAATAATAATAATAATAATAATAGTAATAATAATAAAGCCCTGGTGAAACCTGAGAATGCGTGGATCTGTCTCAGCTTTGTCAGCATTGTGACATACATCATGTGAGTCACTGAAAATACTCTGTATTATGTGCCAGGTTTCAAAACTGAGTTTATCACAAAAGACAAAGTTCCAATTTAAATTGTGGAGTTTATTTTAATTTCCCCCTGATTTGCTTGGCAGGAACACACATGCAATATGATTTTAAATGGCAACAGCCCTCAGCCCTACTCTGACCATACAAACTCATACTCTAGGGGGCAATAGGAAAAACAAAAACATGCTTACCAACATAGATTAAACAAAACCCATTGCTGAAGTGAAATTTAGAATGACTTGCTTGACCCAAGAACAACCAGCTATAGTTCATGCTAAGTCACTTTATGTAAGCATCAAATCCTATTCTAATGGTTGTGTTTTGATTGACTACTGTCATCACAGTGGAATAGCATTTCTCCTCCTTTTTCCATCAGGAACACCTATTTTGAACCAGGCTTAGCTTTGATTTTTAAAAAAGAAATGAAAGCTTTATAAAAGATTAAATTAAAATGATGTACTGAGAGCACACAACCATCATTTGCACAACATTTTTCAGAAGGTACAGATGACAACATTCACTTGGCTATTTGTGACTTAATGCCCCAAAGGGATGAGTAGACATTTGCCAGCTCACAAGCCATTATCTTACCTAATAATATCCATTTAAAGCAACTTTCCATTTCCCAGTCTCCTGGGATAACATTTTAAAACTTAGTTTAGTTTTTATTTCTTTACAAAAATAAGCTGTTGGATACATGTCTGAGTTTAACTAATTGGCAACAGAACAATAAAGGCCTCTGTTTCCCAGGCTTACCAGCTGGAAGGGGTATGCTGTTTATATTGTAACAAGGGGTACCCACATAAATTTGACTTGGGCCTGTTATAAATGCCACATAGCAGGCATGCATATGCTGGCAGAAGGAAAGGAATGAAAGGTTATGGAGTCCATTCATTTCTTTCTTCTTTCAACAGAAATACCTTCTTTGAACCAAAGGGAGAAGCAGCACTTATGAGGGGAAGCAGGAAAGAGGGGAGTAAGGAGTGCCTTACCACCTTACTTCTATGCTCCAGTTTGTTGAAAAGTATATACATAGTACTCCTTAAAAATATGCTGACTACATAAATGATAAGCAATCAGGAAGTCAAAGATTTGAAGTGCTTAGAAGGGAAGAAGGAACAAGGACAGTGTCAATATCCTTCAGGAGGATCTGTTGGTATTTTTGTGCGTGTCAGACCTGCTATTTCTTGCAGTAAGTCTGTACCAAGGGCAAAAAAATACTTTATCTTTAGATAAATTTTTGAGTCCCACAGAAAAATAATCTCTGCCAGGGTTGATACATTAGAATTCACTGAGGGGGTGAACTCCATCAGAATAAAAAAAACCCATCTCCACTCAGACCTTTTAGTATGAAGGTGAATATGCAAATAGATCGCACAATAGTATTTTCTCCATTAGAGCCCTGCATGGAGATAGGGAGAAGCAATTTTGCCCAAAGAGAAAACAAACCACAAATTTACTTGCTATTTAAAATAATACACATTTTCCCATCCAAAAATAATAGTCCCTTTAGTATCCACCCTGAATTATCTCAAATGATGTCAAGACTTGTAGTATTTGGTTAAATTGCAGTTTCATCATACTGAGAGACTTCTACAGGGGAAATAGGATGTCTACCAACCTACTGTAATTAGTGCATTTTCTCATGGTATTATAGGAATATGATTTAACTGATAGATTTAACTTTTGCAAAAGTACCAGTGTGTGTTATATATCCATTTGTTGAGGGAAAAGCACACATTACACTAAGGTAGCTTTTTTCCTTTGCCATCATTTTTCTTGCTGACAGTGTAGTGCAGTAAAATAGTGGCTATTGCTATTTTATTGAAAAATGTCCCTGTAAATTCTAGAATGTTAGTATACTATGTAATTAGATGATCTTCAGATAATCAGATCACATGCACACTAGATGGAATTTTTTTGACCTTGTGTAGATCATGTCTTTAAATGCATTCCAAATCATTTTAGGTTGAATCCTTTTGTTTTTATTCAATTAAGATGATAATATGCATCTAGCTTGCAATTAGGAGACATAATCAAGGTATACATACTATTATGTATTAATGTGGATGATGTGTGAGGGTTTTGGAGGTGCATTCAAGTATCACTTCCTTTTAGTGCAAACAGAGTACTTTTTTTTTCTGTAATACTAACTTGGTATGAGAGGGAAGGAAAAACTGGATCCCCCTTATTGTAGGGGGGGCATGTTATTTGACATTAATTCTTTCTCCCCAAGCCAAAACGTTTTTCCCAGGTTTCTTCTGGGATTTTCTCATTCTCATGTTTTCACATGATGCTCAACATTTCAGATACAATAGAATTATACTTTACTGATGACTCATTGTAGTGATCAGTTATATAAAATTATCTTTAGTGCTCATTGGTGTTATAGTGGCCTTTCACTTATGTTGACCTCTGGATTCATGGTTCTAAGGATTAGATGGGAACAAATTTCTCAGATTTTCTTTTCAGAAAAGAATTTCATATTTTTGCATGACAATCCTTTCCTTGATGACAGAGGCATAACAAGGCATCTGGGTGCCTAGGGCAGTGGGATGTATGGGGAGATGCCTGGGGACAGTCATGCTGCCATGCCCTTGCAACAATTGTGTGGCACAGTGACAGATGTTTGTTTTGCACCCCTGCACCAAGTCAGTGCCTGGGGCTGCTGCCTCAGTTGTTTTGGCCTAGTTAAACTACTGCTTAACAATGATTTAACAATCTATGGTGTTATCAATTTGAAACAATAGCTTGCATAAAATGTTGTTATTAAAATACTTAGCAGATTTTCCTCTCTTTGAATAGTGGAGATATTGCTTCCCATTCATACACAAGGTCAAGTTCATGGATCAGAAGTTATCTACACAGGGTTCTTAGCCACCTAACCCTGATTGAGATGAATATGCCACAGGGTCAGTCCCCGTAATGATCATTGGTATATAAATGTCTAAAGAGGTTGTCCAAACTGATGCTCATAATATTATTCTACTAAACTGTGTTTGGAACTATAGACTGATATACATTAGTCAGAATGATATTAGAACAAATTAATTTATAAATACCTAGAAGAAAATATGGTGATAAGAAACAACTCACATAGATTTGTCAAGAACATGTCATGTCAAATGAATCCAATTTTAATTTTTTGGGTAGGAAGCAGAAATATATCTTGACTTTAAAATGGCTTCTGCCACAGTCCCACTTGGCCTTCTCATAAGCCAACTAGGGAAATATGTTCTAGATTAAATTACTATATGAGCAGTAAAAGATGGCCTGAAATCAGGAAGATGAAATTCAGTAAAGAGCAGTGCAAAATGCTATCCTTAGGAAGAAAAGAACAAATGCGCAAATTCAAAATGAAGACTAACTAGTTAGGCAGGAGGTTGAAGAAAAGGATCTGGGGGCTAGAGTGCACCATGAAATTAATGAATGAACAGTATGATGCTATTGCAAAAAAAAGAAGAAAAAGAAAGAAATTTCACTTGTATTACCTGAAGTGTCATGTGTAAAACATGGGAGGTAATGCCTCTTTTAATAAAGATGTAGCCTGATTGGAGAGGGTCTGACCTAAGGGGAAAGGCTGAAAGAATTAAGTTTATTTCATGGTGTAGGAAAAGAAGACTGTGGGGGACATAAGTCTTCCAATATGTAAAAGGCTGTTATGAGGAGAAGGATGATCAATTGTTCTCCACATCCACTAAAGGAAGGGAAAGAAGAAAACAGCTTAAATCGCAGCCAGAATAGTTATATATTAGAAAAAATCTTTCCAGCTATAAGGATAGTTTTTAACTAAAGCAGGCTAGCCAGACAAGTTGTGGAATCCTCTGCTTTGGAGAATTTTAAGAACAGGTTAGACAGACACCAGTCAGGTATGGTCTAGTCATTCTTGATCCTGCCTCAGAGCAAGGGATGAACTTAGATGAGCCCTTGAGGTCTCTTTCTGCCCTTCATTTCCATAATTCAATAAAGTCTTCACAAGCTGAGTGAATAAATTCTAAGTACCTTCTTCCCTAGAAGATTTGTCTTCTATAAATGAAAGAAAATCAAGGGAAAAAAAAAAGATTTCCTGTTATAACAAAATGAAAACAAAAAAGCAAACAAACTAGAATATAAATAATTTCTGTGGTGTTTTAAGCAAGTCACCAAGTTTTAAAGATTTTTTCCTTCTTTTTCAATGAGCCCTTTGAAGCAATGCCAGTGGTGATAACTACTCAGTCATATACAGATAGCCGTGGCAACTGCACTTGTAGCATTCCTACATAGATCAATTTTAAATGGTGATTCACTTTCCAGTCACTTAAGCCTAGTGATTGGTGATGTTGGATCTTGCTGGGTTTTCCCCCCTCCCAAGTATCTAACTTGAGACATATTAAAGGAATCTGGGTTTAAGAAAATTGATGAAGACCAACCTTCTGAAGGTATGTAAATTTGGATGCTTCAGAAATAGGGAACTCAACATAACAGGTAAAAATGTATGCCTTAAAATATTGGATCAATCACACACCTGTAATAAGAAATACCTGAACGTACTCTCTGACTGTTGAGAGTGAGAGAAGTTTTAATGTAAGATACTATTATCAGACATGATCATCGGTACCGGGAATCTATCATTTCTAGAACTGAGTGGGGACAGGTGGCTCCAAATCAGACGTGTTATTAACCTTCTACTTAAGCACAATCCCAAAATGTGTGTGTTTTAGGGTTTAGATTCAATTAAAATGAACTGGAAATAGGTCAAAATAGCAGAAACTCATTTTCTGCAATACTTTCACCTTAGTACTAAAACCCTCACTAAAAACCTCACCAAAACCTCCCTCCCACTAAAAGCCTTTCCATAGTCACAGTTAGGTCACTTTCTATATATTTATCTCTTAAATTTTGTAATCAAAATATGTGATGTTGAAACCACTTCCATGAAAGTTCCACGTATTTAACAAAAAAAATAGATAACCTCCCTGTGTAGATACGTTATCCTCTTCTTCCAGATGTGACAACTTGAGATAGAGAGAACATAGATGATTTGTTAAAGGTGACATAAAGAAATATATATTAACATCCAGATTCTGTGTTCTGATTTTAAAACCATCCTTCCTTCCAAAAATAATCCTAATCTTGATAAAAGTTAACAAATCCTTGATTCTTGCTCCACCAAAACTTTAAAATCAACTGCCTGGGAGTGGCAATGGCATTTCTATTCAGGCAGTGCTATTCTGTTCTATGGAGTCGGTTGGTTTCATGGCTCATTATTACGTTCCTGATTCCTGCTAAACTCTTTGTAATCCACAGGTGTCATCAACCCTCTATCCTTTTTATAGTCTTGATGCTCCAATATCTAAACTATCCTTTCTTCTACAATTTCACAGTCTGTTAGCTATTCCTGATAATGTTTCTCTTCTATTTCACAGCCCTGCAGACTGTTTTAGCTCTAGCTAAAAACCTTCACTCAGGTGTGGTAATGTTAACTAAAGTGTAGGATGATGGACAGTGAAGTATTGGAGGCACTGTCAAAATACTCAAGAAGGCTAGATTTTGTTTTATGAATCTGAATAGGATACATACATTTAACCATAATGACTGTATCTTGACTATTTTTTGGCTATTTTGTTGTGTTTTTAAACTTTATATATAAATCCAGCAAATTAATGCACATTCCAATAGTTCATTTGTTTTTGCATTGGTCTTAAACTGAATGACAGTGCTAGCCCCTTAGCATATTAGTAAAGTTTCTGGTTTCTCTTTAACAGGAGAAAAATATGTGTGGTGTTATATCACCATCTGCACCCCCCTTTCCAAGATATTAAATCCATCCATGTGTACAATATCTCACACAAGGGGTGTGCAGGATGAGGCCGCCATCAACGCTGCAAAGCAGCTTTACAATCCAAGGAATACATCTTGATTTACTCTTCAGTTAACTATTTAGGACTTGATTGGTGGAGACCACACCTTAATATTTGCAGCTTAATCCCTCACTCTCAGAGTGCCTGCAGATGTGCAGGGATGCTGCTCCAATGCACTGTAATTGCAGCACGTGGGAGTAGACTCGATTAACCTCCACATGCTAATTAGTGTGCTCCAGCAGGCTCTGCAGCTAGTGTATTCAGCATCCTTGTTCATCCAGTGAACTGTAGTTATAGTACCCCTGCCACCCTTTTGAAGTACAGGACTCTGAATACATGAGCTGCTGTGGGCACTTTAATTAGAGTAGCTCTTGGAGCCACTCTCATTAAAAAAACCTCCCTCACCACTGAGGGCATGTAAAGAGGCCTCCACTGAGCATCCTGCATGTAGAACCATAGTATAATAATCAGATAGCAAATGCTATATTCCTCTTCCCACTTTTTGTAACTTAGGTATGTGATGCCCATGTACTGCCCTAAAGTGAATTGTTAGTTCTTGCAATTACCTCCTTTCATGCATTTACTTTTGTGTGTTCCTTTAACAGGTTCAAAGAAGTTACTACATTCTGTTGGATTTTTCTGTTCCTGATAGGGTGTCTCAGATCTGAAAAGTTGACAGTGTAAATACTATGCAAATGAACATTACTATATGAGTACTATTTATAATTCAAACATTACGATGTTCTATTCTATTTCTGTTGTGTAATGGGACTATGTGCTGTCCATCTATTCTGTAATGTTTCCATTTGGAATAACTGTGTTTCCCATATTTGGTATAGCAGATCACGAACACAGTGATGAACTATGTATGCTTTGTGCATGCACAGATTCAATGAGAACATTAGTAAATTGTACATCATTAGTAGATCAGTATTTAAATGAATATTTGAGGAAGATGGAAGAGAAGGTGGCTCAATAATATGTAGTTGTAACTCTGAATTTCTAGAGTGTAGGTGCAAAACCTGGCAAGGTCACAAGTGAAAGAACTCCTTATTATTGACTTCAGCAGATACTTGTTTATGTCACATTCCAGTTTACTACAATCTGGGACAATTACTTTTGGCTCCAATTGGAGCTCCTTCATCCAGCCTATGAAAGCTACAGAAGCCTAATGACAACATAAGAAGTCAGCTATTCCTTCTGTGGAAGAGAGGACTAACTGGTGCTGTTTTTAAATAGGAGGGATGGGGAAAGGGAGTGGGAAGGGATAGAGCTTTTGTTTCATAGTTTCATAGTTGGTAGGGTTGGAAGGGACCTGAGCAGATCATCCAGTCTGACCCCCTGCCATGGCAGGAAAAAGTACTGGGGGTCAAATGACCCCAGCAAGGTGTTCGTCTAACCTCTTAAAGACCCCCAGGGTAGGAGCCAGCATCACTTCACTTGGAAGTTGGTTCCAGGTCCTAGCTGCCCTGACTGAAGTAGCACCTCCTGATGTCTAGTCTGAATCTACCCTCTGCCAGCTTGTGAACGTTATTTCTAGTCACTCCTGGTAGTGCTCGGGGGAACAGGGACTCCCCCAATGCCTGCTGGTCCCCTCTGACTAGTTTGTAACAGGCCACGAGATCCCCCCTCAGCCTTCTCTTGTGGAGGCTGAACAGGTTCAGGTCCCTTAGCCCTCCTCGTAGGGCCTGCCCTGCTGCCCCCTGATCACACGGGTGGCCCTCCTCTGGACCCTCTCCTTGCTGTCCACATCCCTCCTGAAGTGCGGCACCCAGAACTGGATGCAGTACTCCAACTGTGGCCTGACCAGTGCCGCATAGAGGGGGAGGATCACCTCTTTGGACCTGCTTGAGATGCATCTGTGGATGCATGACAAGGTTGGACTTGCCTTCCTGACTGCGTCCCCACCCTGACTGTCCATGTTCATTTTGGCCTCAATAATGATTCCAAGATCCTTTTCTACCTCTGTACTGACAAGAAGGGAGTTCCCCAGGCTGTAGGTATGCTACTGGTTCTTCCCCCCCAGGTGCAGCTCCTTGCACTTGTCAGTGTTGAAACCCATCCTGTTCTCATCTGTCCACCCCTGTAACTTGTCTAGGTCCAATTGCAGCCTATTCCTCCCTTCTAGCATGCCCACATCCCCCCACATCTTAGTGTCATCAGCAAATTTGAATAGGGTGCTTTTTACCTAAGAAGCAGTAAAAAGGGGTGATAGAGTGAAGAGCAGAGGATTCAGTTTTAAACCTTACAGCTGAGAGACAGGGCCATCTGTGCATGCAGAACAGAATCCCTGTCCTACAAAGAGATATGTATGAACAGGAGCATCCAACAGATCAAGTGGAAAGCTAACAGACTTGCTACAATTGGGTATGGAATAAATGAATGAATGGATTTATTGGTTGGTGGGGAGGGGGGAGAGGAGAGGAGAGGAGAGGAGGATGGAATGGGAGGGAGTGCTGATGTAAATAGGACTGGACTTAGGACTGACTTTTCTGGGGGTACCAGGTTGCAGGGCAGGAATCTTTCACTCTATCTAGTCAGTTTTATCTTCAGTCTAAACAGAAGTTTAGCACAGAGCGAAGGGCAAGAAGGTGAAAGAAACTTGAAGCCCTGTTCCTTACTCTTCTTTCAAATCATGAAGGACAACATGAGCTAACTTCATGCTGCAAACTCTGGACAGACTTGCCCTTTTCACCTCTACTCTGTCCTTAGAACTAGCTTGGACATTATGGAGCTACCTGGTGGCCCATATTCCTTGATAACATTTGTAAGCAGCAAAGCTCATGGGAGGAACAAGAGTGAAGGGTGGTCTTTATGTACTGGCTGCTTCTCCTACTTCAGGGTTCCAGTTATTGTTGAATCAATACTGCTGCCTTGATTTAGACTGTTTCTGGGTGGCTCAGCCACTCTTTGCATCATATGTGACACCTGAGATTGGCCTTCACTAGCCAGGGAGTGGGGGCGCTGAGAGAAGCACCGGCCAGTGCCCCCCCTCAGATTGGCACCGGCCAGGGGGTGGGGGCACCAAGAGAAGTACCGTCCGGTGTTCCCCCTGAGATTGGCACTGGCTGAGGAATGGGGGCACTGAGAGAAACGCTGGCACTTTTTTTTTGCCACCAGCACTTTTGGGGTCGGCAATCTGCCACTGGTGCCCCCCAGACTCAGGAGGCAACAGTCGCCCATGATTTGGATGCTACTCCTTACACTCCTTCCTCTCAATTTCATCTTTTCCATCTTACTCCCACTCTTGGCTGTTCCTGCCCTGGCCCACTTTTCCAATCTGTATTAGAAAAACAGGTTAGGGGAAGGCTTATAAGTAGAGCTGCTTGCTCCCACACCTGCCAGTCTTAGGCAGATCTGATCAAAATGTTTTCTGTAAAACTCACCTTTGAAAACTAACATTTTTGCTGAAAATTTCATTTTAAATTTTTTTTTAATTTCTGCTTTTTTTCCAACCTCCCAAAAATCTATAAAAAAGTAGAAAAAGTAAAGCTCTTTCCCCCCTTTCCTTTAGAGTTTTTTTTTTAAATTCCATTTTCTGACCAGTTCTACTTAGGTAAAGCCCTTGAGTAGCACAGTAAGTCCCCTGTCCTATAGACACTTAAGCATGTATTTTCTTAGTCACTGCAACTCATCCCTCCGAGGTCAATTTGTCTACTTAAAAATGTATGAAGTTAACCACATACACAAATCTTTACTGGAATGAGGTCCTGGCCTGAAGTGAGTAGAGTCTGAACAGTTATGCCAATAATCACAGCACCCACCTCAAGCTATGCATAGCTTTAGGCAATGCTATCTGTTTTTCAATTACATCAATATTTCATAGCCTCCTAATTCATAAACATGTATGTGTGATTTTAGACAAAAATAATTTTCTCCACTGTACAGTAAGATTTTTTTTAAGAGACTAGAAATGTGGACCATGAACAAAGCCCATTTGTCACTTTTACTGTGTTAAGGGAAATCAAATGTTATTGTGGTTCTGAAGTGTCAGCTTTTGTAAACATAAGTCAGATGCCTTAACATAAATGGTGTTAAAGACTGTTCCAATTGTTTGAGTAGCAACAGACATTTTCATGAATTATTTTGACACTATGTCTCATGAAACATCTTTCTTCTCACTA
The DNA here is from genome assembly GCF_000455745.1 of Alligator sinensis. Classification (NCBI taxonomy): domain Eukaryota; kingdom Metazoa; phylum Chordata; order Crocodylia; family Alligatoridae; genus Alligator; species Alligator sinensis. The sequence goes on from NW_005842880.1 coordinate 273,257, forward strand.
TGTCTCCTTTAGATTTCTGATGTAGGAAAAATCCTTTCTGCTGTGTGCTTGTTGTTTAACCCTTACATTGTTGGCACTTTCTGGTATAAACAATTTATTTCATGTACAATCTTACTGATTTTTGCCACCATCATCCATACTGTTGGTTTTCACTGCTTTGACAATGTAACTATCCTGTTTTCAAAAATAGCTTCCCATAACAGGTTGTTTAACTTCATTTTCATGTTTATACCCTCGGTTATAAATACCATGGCACCACCTGTATCATATTTCTTCTTAAGATATTGCAATTAACTTGCTTTTCCTAGTGGAACTGTAAGCATGATTTCTAAATCTTACAGATTTTTGTTCTCAATTAAATTAAACAACTTTTCCAAGTCTGATCAATCAAGCAAGAAGGGAGCAATAGAGACTTTAGATGAGGTTCATAGTTCAGAGATAAAAAGAAAAGGGACTGAAAACTAATAGCGTCAAAGCTGTATGTAAATTAAAGATGTTCTCCATCCTTAATAAGATGCTGCTTATGTGGACAAATGAGACTTCATTAATAACTATTATTACTAAATATTCTTTTCTTTCTATAGGCTCTTGCACAACTCTCTTCTAATGCTTATTCTGAATGTATTTTGGAATATTTCTCATGCTAATATGACTTAAGACTGTTCATTCTGAATGACATTACAGTAAATAAAGCTGAGGAATTAATTATATAAGTATTTATAAAGCTTGTATAATTATAGCATCTAAGCAGGCTAGATGCTAGAACTATTAGAGTGGTAAGAATGACAGTGAAGTTTCATTTTTGATTATAAGAATGCAGTACATTTAGTCATGATTTTGTCTGAGTGAGATAGAAGGAGGAGCACAGTTGCACCAAATGCTGTTGTGCAGACTAGTGTAGGTTGAATACTCCAGAATGTAGATATAGTTAGTGCCATTAGATAAGTTGCTGAGATGCTAAGTCAGACAGCCTACTCACTAAGAGAACTATAAAAAAAAAATCAAAAAAAAATCAGTGCTCTCATTCTAAAGGCCTACTTAGAGAAGCATCCATCTTGCCTCCTTTTTTGTGGGCACCTTCTTTTTGTACCGGCTTTTCAGAATTGGTCTTATTTTTACCGTTACAAATTAGACTCTACAGTATTGGAAAGTTATTAAAATTAGGCCCTTAATAATTAATGCTAAGATAAAAACATTACTACTGTTATTGCAGTGGATCTGGAGAGAACACTAAGTATCAGCTAGATTGGAATTGGGGGAAGGCAAGACAGTGAGGACCCTTGGACTGTAAACATGTATGGTGGGCTGAGGTAAGGGCTCATCTCTCCTGCCAAAGAAAAGCCTCTGTTTTGGTGGTCTCCCTTTGGAGACGAGTGGTACTAGCAGGCTTCCAAAGAGCTCAGAGATGCAATCTTGCTTCAATGACAGGATGCTCTATGGACAAGGATATCCCTGTGTGCGCTCTTTGCTGGCTTTGTTCTTGTAGGTCATCCTGCTCTGTATAGTTCACAACAGCCAAACAGAAAGCAAGATGCTGCTACTGGAAGTTTTGTAATGAGGCTGATGTGTCACAGCATACAGATTTTACTAAACTCTAATGCTCCGTGGAAAGTAAAGAATGTTCTCTTCCTCCACCCTAGCTTGTTTGTCATGTCAAAGTTTGTCATGTTTCTTTTGGTCTGGCAAACCTGGACTGTTTCAGTGTAATAGAGGGTTTTAAATGGTCCCATGATGAGAAAATTGCTTCTTTAGTAGAGGAGAGTGATCAGAGTAGGGTGAGTTGTCTACTGCTCAGGCGGCAAGACAAGACCTTGAAAGTACAAGGGCCTTTTTCTGGTACTGTTTTAGCTGGTGATGTTCCCAGTTACTGCAAGTTTACTGCAAGTGACACAGGTCATTCTACAACCTGTACTTGGATCCATGGCTCTCTTGCTTGGTGAAGACCACTGGAAAGTGCTCGATGCCTTGCTGGTGAAAATGGTACACAACTCTCTTTGAAAGGCAGGCTGCATATTGCTTTGAAGGAGGCATTAGTATTGTCATTCTCAGAGTCAATCGCTAACTCATTGAGCAATCAGACTATTATCAGCCTGTACCACATCTTCCTGTCTTGCATAAGATTGTAGAGAAGATTGTTACATGACTACCCTTGCATAGTCAGAGATGCCTGTGGGTTTTAGCCCTGTTTTTGTCATAAAGACTACATTGATTTATGACCTAATCCTGGAAAGGGATGACAAGCAGGTGATATGTTCATATTATCAGATTTATCAATTGCCTTTGAAATTATTATTGAAAAATGTTGATTCACTTATGCACCACAGTCTGAATGAAAAGATCTGTTTCTTCACTGGCTTGTTCTCTCAATGGGAAGCAATTCAGTGAGAAATTTCTGTGGATAATTATGGACAACTACCCCTTTCCAAAAGATTCTGAAATGTGGGGTGCAGCAGGATGTTATTCTTCCATTTCTTTCTGTTACAAAGTTGATTTGGCTCTCAGACATGGGCACAATATTTCCAGTATGCTGACATCACTCAGTTCTATGCACCTATCTCATTTAACTCCAACAATTCAGTTTAGTACCTATGATGTTATCAACTTGAGATGGGGTTAGAGATACTAGGGAGCTTGCCCTATTTCGGACAAGATAAAGGCAGTGATGGTGGCCTGATGGAAACAGCTGTAATATTAGCAACTTTGAAGGACTGCACAAAATGTTCAAGTTAGAGGTTGATTTTAAAACTTCGGGTGCTGCTTGACCACATTACAGCAGTGAAACCCAGTCAGTTTTTTTACCCTCCACTGGTGATGGGAATTGTGACCTTTCTTCTGGGATTCATACCTTCCCACTGTTATCCATGTCTCTGTGGCCTTAAGAATAAATTACTGCAGTACATTCTATGTGGGTTATGCCTCAAAACAGTTTAGAGACTAACACTAGTAAAAATTTTGGAATCTGCACTGTCTGCCCCTTTCTCTTGGTGGAGTTACAGCTCTTGCTTGTGAACTATAAGATCCTAAATCGCCTAGAGCTAGTCTGCCTGCAAGACTGATTCTCTTCTTGTGCTCTGCTGACACAGCTACAGTGAGAAGGTGCACTTGAGCTACAGTTCCCTCCTCATAAAAGAAGAAAGGTTTCTTTCTCTCTGAGAGCCTGAGCTCTAGAACATGGTTACCATTTTCTCAGCAGTGCTCTGGGATTTGGTGGCCCTCTGGGGATCAAAGGTCCCTGTGTGACAGATGTTTTGCTTCATACAATGGGGAAAGATGAAAAAGAGGATCTGGAAGTGGCTGGTTGGGTTCCTGTTGAAATGACTACATTTATGTTCTTTGTATTTCATTGTACTGATGAGCCAGGTTATCTACTGCCTTGGTTAAGTATTTAAATCTAATAAATACTGAAAATCTATATGAACTTGTACAGTTTCTATTTTTCCTGATTTTATATGGCAGTACACAGTCCCATACCATCATGTACTTCCACATTAAAAGACTAAGGTTTGAGACTTGCTGCAGCTTCTTGAGGTGGAAGATGGCTGATGAGTCTGTCACCTTGGAGAAAAAAACTCTACTGACAGGACTGCTTTTACAGGTAATGTATTGGTTATGGAATAATACTGCCGTGGTGATGGCTTTAAGGAAAGGAAGGGAGAGCAAATGGTAGCACCCATGTAAAATTACACCAGACAGTTTGGGAGCCTGCTTTTGAGGAAGGACTGCCGGGAGAGTACACTTTCTTTGCATTATGGATTGAAGTAATTTTTCAAAGAAAGAGCAAATATTTTCAAGTCAAAAACTACCCTCCATAAGGTGGCCAAACATCACCTGAAGAAGTGCCTATATATTTTAGTGCTGATATGTGAAGTGAAAACTCCCAGATTTGTACTGCTGTATTGCAGGTGTTTAGAAAATAACTAACACTATGATTCCAAAATGCCATAGACTCCATGATGTCTTTATTCCTCTCCTCTATCAATAGAATGTAGTTTTACAGAGAAAGTCTCCACTGATTTCTTTTACTACTGGATTTAAAATACATTATGGAAACAAATAGGTTTAGCCCAGGTGATTCAAAGCTCTTACAGCTCGGTTTGACACTTGAAGAATGAAACCTGTCCTCTAGAATTTAAGTCTTTTTCCTATTTATTTTCTTCTTTTAATCACTTTCCATACACCTACTCTAACCTCCTTCCCTTCTTTTCTTCCATCAAAAATCTGTATATTGCAATTCAGTTCTAGTGCTCAGGTCAGGCAAGCAGATTTTTTGCAGAACACCTGTCAATTTACTTTACATTTTGTCCACTAGAATGGCTTTAACCCTTTTTCACAGACAGCAAATGTACCATCCTGCAACATACACTAGCGTTCACAGGCCTATAGCATAAGATTTCAAGTTGACTCAGAGGACCTTGGCTTCCCAGTTGGCAACACCACTAGACTACTGGCTACATTTTAATGTCTGAAAAAGCCCCCTCCCCCTTAACACCTCCTGTTAGCTCAATAAAGTGATGTTTAAATAACTGAACTGGCTTCAATGAACTGTACTTGCCATTTTCCTGCTTCTTAGTGAGATAAAATGGAGATAATTATGAAGTGGATGAGCAGGTTTAATGAAAGCCAGTTTCTTTTGGTATATTCCTGAAGCAGCAATCATCATCTGTTTGGCTTTTGAAGAGCAACAATTATAATCACTTAAAACCCCAAGGGGAACAAAAATAGAATTTAGATTAGCATATAAAATATACAGCTGGATTGGGCAAGCCTATAAAAATCTGGGAAAATCATTCTAATTTGAATGCTATTCAAAATCACAAGCAAAATGAGTTCGAGAGGATTTTACATGCTTCTTCCTCTTTTTTTTAAATAAGTACATAACAACATTTGGAGGATTTTCCTAAAACAGAGAACATGGAAACAAGAAACTGATGCCAGGAAAGACATGCAGTAGAAATAGGTTAAGGGTACATTTTTAAAGTAATAAATACACTTAGGTTTTGCAATGCTATTTTTAACAGGTATTACTCTCCCAAAGCTCTGAGATAAATGCTCTGCAAAGTGGCATGTTATACTCCAGAGCTGAAAAAATAAAATATTGCTGGAACATGTAGTTGCATGGTTCAGTTTTATCAGGCAACTGAGCAATGATGTTTGTAAAAGGAAACTCAGGGTAGCAGATAAAACAGGCTGTAAACAATGCTAGTCTCGATGTGCAAATATAAAACATAGCAAAGCTATTTTAGTTGGTCATATCTGTGGTCAATACATAAATTCAACAAGGAGAAAGACAAACTCAGGCTGGAAATTTGTATACTTATGAATGCAGCATTTAATTCTGAAAGCAGTATGATACTCTGGTTTCTTGAAATAGTGTTTTTATTTGTTAAAAAAGTTTTCATCCCCATGCACTTAAAATACAAAACAGATATTGTAATAGAATCACTTTTGAGGGCTTTTTACTTTTCTTTCACTAGTAACGGCCCTGAAGCCCCTTGTACTACATACATGAGTAAAGTTAAGCATAGGTTTACATGGCTACAGAACAGAGCCCTCAGAAATAAACTTCTCTTTTGAAAAAGCATTCAGAAAAGTTGTAGTGTACATGAAATCTGTGGAGTATCTGTATATTATATGCAAAAAACAAAGTATAAGCCCATACTGCTAATATGTCACATGTATCAATAGTAAGAGATCTGGTACATAGAAATATTAGATTGATTCAGTCAGACATGATCTAATACAGACTAGTATAAAATTCATAGTGAGCCTTTGATTGTGCTAGTGTGCACTTGGTTACTATTTTGATGTGAAAATGAAATAGGCCCTGACAGTGCAACCATTGCTTATGTGTACAGACCTGTAAGGCAGTAGTAAAAGTTTATTGTTATGAGTAAACGTTGCAGGATTGCGCCATTACTTATTAAGTTTTGTACAAAATGACTGCCCAAAGATATTCTGTGCTGGTACAGAACCTGCCTGTTGATCAGAAGGCATTGCTGATCATTGTAGCTTAGTTCTATTCTGAACACCTCCGGGCACGTGTTTGTTTGCCTTTTTAAATGCAGCTTTTCCATTAAGTCACCAGTGTCTTCGATATCTCAAGCATGGTTACTGATTCCCATTGCTTCAGAGTAGATGCGTGTATTGTTTTCATGACTTCCCTCATTGTGGCTGTCTTATCTTTGCTGCAGGTGTCTTTGTTTCTAAACTTTCTGAATGCTGTATTAAGGCTGAGAACCTAAATTAACAACACTAGTGTCTTTCCAGATACATATGCTAAGGAAAAAAAGCACTTACCCATTCTCTCCTTTGTTTTAAGGTAACATCAAAAAGGACCCAGCAGGTCTTTTTTGCTGGGCTTCGTGAGCCATCTGTTTCATATTCTGTATGCTTTGAACAACACAGTGCACTGTGGAATACATGGCCCCATTGGTGCATGTTCATTTTGATGTAAAATCTAACAGCTATTCATTTATAAACTGAAATTTTCAGTGCAGGGGGAGCATTGCCTAGGATAAGGGGACAGTCAAGCTTGGTCATCCAAGCACTATTTGGAGACATTCATCCAAACAGGCATTTTACAATATCTACATGCAGTAGAGAATGCTTATTTCATGAACATTTTATTATAGTTGCAAAATACATTAATCAAGCAGTCAGAGTGTGCATAGCTTATAAACCAAATAGATGACTTGCTGACAAATGTTAGCTAAAAACAAACACCCCATGGTTCTCATAACAAATGACTAACACTCTCCAAGTCCAGTCACTCTTTTAAAAAACTTGAATGCCTGACATTTATTTATAAACTAGTGTTTTTATACACCTAAACTTGTTGGTTAGTTGGGCTATGGATATGAAAAAGGGTGGCAGAATAAGCCCCTCAGAAAATAATTTGCATTGTTGCAGATTGTAACTATCATATTGCTGTTTGTGGGAACACTCTCTTGCCTAGAGAATGTCCTGTCTCTAGCACCCAGACATTCACCTGTTGACAGAACAAACTCATCCTACCTTCTTCTCCTTAGTAGCTACAGTGGAGTGGTCCACTAAGTTGCACTGACCTAAGCTATAGAGGACTTTATAGACTGGTCACATCTAGTTAGCTTCAGTACAGCCTGAAATCTACAAATATTTATGTTTCAAAATGAAATTCTTTATATATACTAATGGTCACTGTTGTTAAAGCTTAAGAATATGGTAGCTGTGAAATATCAAAATTGAGCAATTTGAGATCCTAACACAAGAAGGGTTGGTATTTTTTTAAAGAATGTAGAGGCTCTGTATTGTGATGACCACAATAGCTTGGATGGAATTTTACTATTCCTGGGACAGAAAGGCAGTAAAAATTCTGGACTGAGTTTAGTAAAGAATTCATGATTAAATTCAGCAAAATGGGGAAAGATACTTTTCGACAAATGTATGAGAAGAAGGTAAAGGGATCAAGAGCTCAATGCTTCTAATGAATTCAGCAACACTTTATGCATCTAAGTATAACAACTTATCTAGCATGCATGCTTTCCATGATAAAACTAATCATTCCTAATCTGATAAAATTTACAATTCCTAATCATAATGGTCACTTGGGCTTTGCATACACTATTTGTTTTAAAATCATAATTCCCAACTGATGCAGCTGAATTCATAGTAGCAATGGTGGAAGATTGCACTGCAGATCCACACTGCAGATGAGTCTTATGTCTTTGCCACTAAGTCATCTCACTACATTATTGATAAAAAAAAATCTCTTTATAGACGCAACCTGTAAGAGGCCAACTTCCAGGAAACCACTTAAATATAACAATGGTAACCAACAATGGGCATGTCTACACATTCAATTAATGCACTTTAGAGAATGTGCATTAAATCTGGTACCTAGGTGTGCCTGTACACAAGCCTGGAAGCTGCTCATATGTGCTGTAATTACAGCACATCAGAGTGAGCATGGTAATTACCATGTTCCAGCCAGCCTCCGCGTCATGTGTATCAGCATCCCTGTGCTTCAAAATGTTGTTAGGGGTGCTTTAATTAAAGCGTGTTTGACAAGCTTTACCTAAAGCACCCTCACCACCATTTTGAAGTACAGGGATGCTGACACACAAGATGCTCTGGGCGCTTTAATTACAGCTGCTCTTGGAGCCACTCTAAAGCACCACCCCCACCCCCGAAGCACGTTTAAAAATGCCTTCCATTGTTAAGTACTGGAAAACTGCACGTTAGCCTATTTTAATGCTGTTGGAGAAGGGAATGCTCCGGCCAGGAGTTGAGGCCCCACAAGGCAATCCCACCAGTGGTCAGGGGCTGGGCGTAGGCACAGCCAGGATGCACGAAGGTGGGTACTTACCTACAGAGCCAATGGCAGCGCAGACAGGAGACCCACAGGCGCCATATCTGCCCCGATTTGTTAGTCTGGACTGGCAGCAGGTTGGCTGATGCAGTGGGCTGGACATCATAGCAGCATGCCCCATGCTGGCAGAGGGGGAGAGCCCCAGGAATCCGGAGGATGAAGCCTGGCTGCAGCCAAGCCCTGGCAGGGGTGACATGAGTAGAGCAGAAGCCTGCTCACCAGACTGGAGGCTTGGAGGAGTCTCTAGCTATAGGCTTAATGTGGAGAAGCGCCAGAAAGCATCGCCTCACTTAGACAAGCATCAGAGCAATGACTGTGAGTTGTCCCAGGGTGTGTGGAAGCAGCAGCACCCCAGTGATTGGCTAAAGGGAGGGAGTGTGAGTTACTTCTAAGTTTAGCATTTTGCCTTGGTTAAAAGCAGACTGGACTGGCCCACCAGTCATGAGTGCTGAGGACTAAACGAATGTGTTGGGACTGAACCATTAAGCCTCAGGCTTGGATTGGGCTAGGAACCACCCACAGAACTAGTGTTAAGTGGACATGACTTACCAGGTGGACCTGGGGGCAGCGAAGGAGCTGGACAGTAGCAGGAAGTGCAAGGGAAGAGGACCCCTGGCACCTGTTACTCAGCTCTTATACAAACTACCTAGTTATAGGGCCCCATAAATAAAGTGGGCAAGAGGCAGTGACAGAGCCACAACTGGCAAGAAGTGTCTCCACATGGGGTGGCCCAGGTTGTTGATTTAGGTCAGATCCAGAGAAACCTTTTAGCCTACTGGCTTTGTAAGCCATGATCAACTGCAGCAAGCTGAGCTGACAGCTGGCTGCATTACTTTTTCCACAAGATGGACTGTGGCCTGGCTACCCTGTAAGACCTGGTTGGTGTGTGGATGGGGTATAAAGGGGAGGAGGAGCCCCAAACACCAGCAACTCAAGCCACTCGTGAGAGCAATCATGAATGATCAAGTATCCTCCCTCTTTCTTAAAAGATCAAGACATGAAGGGCAAGTTGGAGGGTGTACCCTATGAGTGGGAATTAGAGCCAAACTATCTGGCCCCAAGAGCTGGCACTCAAGAGGCTGAAGTGCCGAGTCTCAGTGACAGAATTGAATTGGGCACTGCCTCTCACAAATGCACATTAACTAAAGAGCAAGATTTTCTGTGACACTTTAATGCACAATAAAATAGGCCAATGCATGTTAAAGCGCACATGTAGATGCCCCCAGTAACTGTTGTCCTCCTAAATGAACTTGAATATGAATTCTCCCTACCAGGTACATGTTCAGGTACGACCAAGGATGTATAGGATTGTGAAACTTGAAACACCAGTCTTCTAGGATAAGAACTATTCAAAAAAGAAAGATTCAATTTTTTTTATTGTCCTGAAGTATTTAACTTTATATGACCTTATTAATTGGAACAGCCACTGTATTTGGGACTACTGCCATCTGTGTAAGTGGCACACCACACTGAATGTCATGCTTGTATAATGCATAAAGGAACTTAAGTCAAAGGGCTATGCAGAATTAGAAACTTCTGTCTCTCTGTAATGACTAAATAAGATGAATATGAACTAAATTCATGGCCAGGATTTAAGAAATTAAGGGTAGTTTTCATCAAGGACCTATGAAGTTATACATGTAATTTACTTCTAAGTACTTCTGTAGTTCCATTGACTAAATGTGTGCATAAGTTTCTACAAGATGAAGGCCTAGAGCTTTCTTTACATGTGATGTTAATATTCCAATGAGGAATAGAAAAGTGTTTTTCTTTATCTAAACAATCATGTGAATAGGAAGTAGCACAGGTGATTTTTCTTTACTCACAAATAAGGTTCCAGTAAAATGAGCATGTGATTAATTTCAAGTTTGCTGAAATAAGCCTTGCTGAAGTACCTTGCTGAATTAGGCTTGATTCATCTTAAAATCTTTGTCATAACTTCAGAACATTAAAGGCATCAGCATTTGTAATGGAATACCTTGTAATGACTGTTATTTTGTTTTCACTTCCTTCTTAGTAAAGATGTACTAAAGATTGACATTTCAAAATGATTCATAAACTTTCAAAGTTTTTCAGTCATAGGGTGAGGAAGTAATTAGTAAAGATCCAGTGCAGCTAACTAATTATTGCACTCTTTTGATATGAAATTAATATTTGATTATAGATTGGTTACTGAAAAATGTAACTTTGAAAGGTGCAATAAATCAGTGGCTAACAAAATTGTAGAAATGCATTCTTAGATACGCAAACATCCATACAGTATCCTTCCCCCTGAAACAGTTCAGTGTATAATTATTTTAGAATAATAACCCTTCAAGATTAAATGAATGAAAAATTGTATTATTAAGGTGTTAAAACAAAAGGTGCAGTTCAGCTAATCTCATAAGTCACTTAAATATTGAATTGTCTACTTGTTACCTTTTTTTTTACTGAGTAAACATTCCATATCCTTTGTTCATTTTTATCATATGTATTACTAGTAATTTGAATGCACTTTCACCCTTTCTGTTGTTATTAATCTTATCGTTCCAAAATCCTGATAATAAATTAAAATACAGAAAAAGTATCTAAACAAAGAAGGGAAAGAACCACCAGGTATTATTTTAAAACATATGAGAGGACAGGCACAAGGAAGCTCCTCAGGAAACCTGTTCTCTCATTTTAAATACTCAATAATTTTCCAAATGGTGACTATATTTAATTTTTCTCTTGCTATTGCACCATACTTTGAATTCTGTATATTATGACATTCATATATATATTCATATATACAGACTTGCCTATTTTAAAGTGTAGATGAAGTCTATAGAATACAAAACCATATAGCTTACTAAATGCATTAAAGAAACTTCAATCGATACCCTACTGTCTAGTTGTATGATGAGGGTGGATTGCCTATCCCATCCCCTGTAATTTCACACAAAAGTTCCTGCGTGTATTATGTTAACACTTCCCACTCTAATTTTCAGCAGTACTTCTGAATGAAAGTTCATTGACATGTTCTTTAGAAAGTTAATGTATAATAAATGCATGGATGAGAATACAGAATTTATTCTAAAAACTGTTTAGCATAGTTTAGTTTAACCACTACTTAGAAAGAATTCTGTCAAGAGTTGATTATAAGTTCATGATTAACTTTGCTGGTTGTCATTCAGAAAACTTTTTGTAGTTTAGTTTAAATATTTTCTATCAAATTTAAGATTTTATGGAAGATTTTTTGTGCCCTCTCCTTACTTTCCACCCCAAGAACAGTGACATATATTGCTGCATCAATGGACAACCTACCTTTCTCCTGTCCTCAGAAAACATTTCCCCTGCAACTATAAACCCAAGAGCAACATTCACCCTGACACAACAAATTGCTCAGTCTCTTTAAAAGCTGTTGCAACAGCCTGCTAGTAGAGGGCACTCAAACCAGTTCATACAATACCCAGAGACAGGATCACTATCTCTGTGATTGGGCTTGGGCTTCTGTCAAAGCATGTGCGTGTAGAAGAATATCTGTTAGTAACTGGATACAGGTCAATGTAGAGCAACACAACTGTCTTCCACCATGTCAGCCTGTCGACAGAGTTGACCATGAAATGGAGAATATTAGAGAGCTAGTTTATTAGAGGGATGATTGTGATCACCTAGGCCATACTACGCTAGAAATATCTGTGATGTTTGCAACTTGCTATCCTTACAATTAATAATGAGACAACAGAGCAAGTGTTCACAGGTAAACCCATTAACTAATTAAATGCCATTATTTAATGGCACTGGACAATGGAAAGCTGTATAGTTGCTACAGTCCTTTTTTCTCAATGGAAGTTCTTTATTTCCTAGGATCTAGGAGGTTCAGTGTCCTTTGCTATCCTCCTTGGATAACTGCTTCTCCCTGTATATAGTGTCCAACTAACAATGGACATAAAATGAGGCCAATTAAGCCTGGTAAACAAAAGCATGTATCCCAACATTGTACCAGGGTAATTCAGAAAATACCTCCTACTTTTCATCTCCTAAGCAAGCCACTGACATGGAAGGTGCTTTTTCTTGGTGATTTCTTGCCTGAGGGGGCACAGTCAACTCAGAGGTTTATGCAAAGCCCCTGAAGAAACTGAAACACCACATGCAATGAAAATGAGTCCATTCCGATAGACATGTCTAAGGTGTTGCTTTTGCATCACAATACTTGCCTAAACACCAATTTGCACACCACAGAGGCAATCTCATCATTTGGATGGACTGTGCTGCTCCATCCTCTCTGTACATCCTGGAGGATGAAGTATGGGCTATGAGGACAACATTTCTGAGATGGTAGTAAGTGACAAAGGCTGTGCATCAGTGGCTGTATATCAAGGCCTATAATGTCAGGATTCATGCCCTTGTTACCAGTGGAAAAAGGCCACTAACACAGAAGGAGACTATGCTGAAAATTAGCTATATGATGTACAATTTTTCTGTATACAATTAATATCTTCAATAATATTCGCTGAGCAAAAATAGGAGGCATTACTTTTAGACCGAACTATTATACTAGATCTGCTATGGATCTGAACCAGGGCTCATGGAAGTTAAGATCTCTTCAGAAGCTTGGGATCAGACCTTAATATCTACCAGATAATTAATCAGCTGCTTCGTTTTTCAAGAATATTAAACAGAGCAATCTGGTCCTATTTCACCAAAAATGAACTTCCTTAGAGCACTCTCAGGAAGCAAGAATTTGAGATCAATCAAACATGTTGAATTGTTATGCATCTGCCTAGTTGTGTGAGAAAATAATATTAGTCTACTTATTACTGCCTTAGAAGTGCCAATATTTCCTTTATTAAACACTTCATTGACGTTGAAGCCATGCTGGACAGAAATCCTTGCCTGCAATTTGTAATATTCCCTTGCAAATTTCAGGGATTGATTCTGTTCCATGCTTGTGTGACATAAACTAGATGTACAGTTTGCTCACTTTTAGCAGAGGCTGAAGTCTGAAGGTATAACAGAAACAGTTTCTGTATTTATGACAGCTTTAAAGTAACCGTGAAGTTAATTAGCATTGAATTACAGCTACTTCCTATGAAAATAACATTCCCCAGAAAGAGGCAGGTGCAGGTTAGTTATGATTGTACACCACATGAAATGAAAAGGAACTCATGTAACTGCCATAATAACAGAGGAATTAATTTAAAGTGTCCAGCAACAGGCTTCAGCGTACAGTGGGTGGGTAGAAATAACTTGGCAGTTTGCTTTAAAGTGTTCCTGCTTGGCACAGCTTAAGCAAGTGCCAATATCCACACTCCCCTCCTCTTTGCATACTTTAATACCTGATTTGTTTTTCCTCAACTACTGGGATTGTTCCTGAAGTAACACAGCTACCTTGTGAAATAATTTAAACATTCAAGGTTTTCTTAACTATACCACTCCTTTTCTGTCTATATCTTTGCTACCCCCAGCTACCAGCTAGCTGTAGTGTCTGCTTCTGAAAAAGAGAGTGCACCATGGTTTTCCCCAGGGCAATATGAGATTATTTAAAGGATCCATCCCAAGACTACCCAGGGTCATCTGATCCCAGCAGTCTTTCCTGCCCAAGTGCAGGGGAGCTGGACCTGATGATCTGTAAGGTCCCTTCCAGCCCCTAACAACTATGAAACTTTGAAACATTGGGATTGCTTTAAAAATAGACGATTCATGCCATTTACAATTGGAGGAAGAAAGCCCCCGCCCCAACATCTCTGTGTTGGTCTTATGGGCAGGACCAATCCCTTGAAATGCCTTTTGGGCACAACAGTCTTCCCAACATGAAATGGTAAGAGATGGGGAGCCGAAGAGGCTTTGATTGCTGTCCCATGCCATTCTACAGGCACTTTCTGTGCCCTTCTCTCCACCCCTTTTCAGCTTCATTTGGGAGTTGTGCATCATATGGTTAAACAAAAGTGCCTGGGGGATGACACTGAGGAGCTGCTGTCAGTTGCTGGAAGGAATCAGAAGCAAACGTATCACAAGAAGGGAGTGGAGAAGGGCTTGAATGGGTGGCAATCCATTGTTCTGTTTGCACTCTAGTGCCTTGATCACACTCAGACACACACCCACATCCACACTCACATATACACGCACAGGCTCCAGTCACCAGGTTGCGTCCAGTCAATCATCGATTCGGGGTTCATTGGAATTCAAGCAGAGGTTTGAGCCTCGTTTCTCCCTCCCACCCACTCGCTCGGGAGACAAGGGAAAGTTTCCCACTGGCTCGGCTACTTCCAAGCCAGACGGTCCCACCCCACCGCCTTGCAATCCGCGCCAAACGAGAGGCTGTGGGGGAGGATCTGTGCCCGATCACCCCCCTGCCCCGAGGAAATTTCAAGGAAAAACCAAAAAAGCGCACTTACCCTCGCAACCTCAGCATGCTTTGTCATGGGCTCAAAGCAAAACAAAGCAAAAGAGCCACTTATGCAAACGGCTTGTGCTGGACGCCCCGGGAGGGGGTGGGCGGGGGGAGATCACGCACTTGCGAGGAGATCTAGGAACCGCAACACAAAAGGAGAGATCCGGACTCAGCCCTGACCCCCGCCCAGCCACTCCCGCGAAAAGCAAGGAGGGGAAAGTGCAGGGTGGGAGGGTTGCGGGGGGAGGCAGCTAGGCGTCTGTGATTACAGGAAATGCCTGGCTTTTAAAAATCACCATCATACGAGTGGCTGTACTTGCCCCCCGAGCAAGAAAGGGCTTCAGGAGCAGAACGCCCTGGCCCAGTTCCCCAGCCCTGCCACGGGTCCTTTTCGGAGTGAAATACTTGCAGAGGGGATGCGTGCGCAGTCACACGCACACACATACACACACACACACACACACACACTCTCTCTCTCTCTCTCCCTCCCCACCCCACCCCGTCCTTCTTTTGCTCTCTCTCTCTCTGGTTTCTGGAGGCTGTCACTAAGTCCTGCACGCGTACAAAGACACACACAAACTGGTTTCGGGAGGCTGTTGCTAAGTCCTGGTATACACACACACACAAACAGAGGTGCACATGCACAGAGACACACACAGACAGCTGAACTGGTATCTGGAGGCTGCCACTAAGTTCTGGTACACACACACACACACACACACACACACACACAGTTGAACTGGTTTCTGGAGGCTGCTCCTAAGTCCAGGAAGAGCACACACCAACTGCTGAAACTTCCTTAGCCTGACGAAGGGTTTTTGAACCCGAAAGCTTGCTTAATAACTATTCTCCAACTATTTGGGTTGGTCTAATAAAAGATATCAAATTCACCCAAGGAACCTTGGCTGCTAAGTCCTGATATACACACACACAAAAATACACACACACAAACACAGGCGCACGCGCACACAGACACACGCACACAGCTGAACTGGTTTCTGTGGGCTGCCTCTAAGACCTGGTGCTCTGCATATGCACCTGGCTCCTTTTCTCAACACCCAGGCAAAATTCCTTGAAAGACAGCCTGATCCTTAGAAATGTGGCCAGTGCCTTTTCACCCCTGCTTCTGTGCATCAAGGGATTTTTTAAATGAAAAGCAATTAAAAAGGATGCAGAAGGTCAACAGTCTTGCTTCCTAAACTTTCCTAAACCACCAATCATGGCAGCTGTGCAACTGGAATTAGGCAGCACCCTGTGCAAAACAAAATGCCTGAAGTTACCTATTTTTTGTTTCAGTGGTGTATAGGAAATTTCCCCAAAAGCTGTTCTAGCAAGACTGCAAGAACTAATAGCCAAGTTGAATTGCCCCTATATAGAATTCCCCTGTGCAAAATTAAGTTTATTTTCTACCTAAGAGGATTTTTACAATCTTGGATTTGTCCTCAGACTGAAGAAGGGCATGTGCGCCCAAAAGCTTGCAAAGAAAGATATTTTTTGGCAATTTCTTAGTTGGCTTAATAAAAGGTATCATGTTGGAACCAAAAGTTCTAGAGTTTTGCATTTCTTTTTGTCTCATATCAACATGGCTACCAAATACATCCCTATATAAAACAGCATTCTGGCTTCTACAGTGAGAAAAGAGGCCAAAACCTGCAGTGGGGTGAAGATCATTCTACTCATATCCCACATGACTGTCTTCCATATGATTACTCCATTCCTGCCCGCATGATTCATCCTCAGTCCTGGCCCAAAATAACCAGAGGTGATTTAACAATTTAGAATTAGGGGGAAAAACTAATATACACAGTTGTCCATGTTCACTCCTTCCCTTGAACCCTTTGTCTAAGTGAAAGCAGAAAGAAGCAATTATAAGGAAGATATGACAGTCTTTGTGACCTGCATGAAGTTTTTTTTTTTGTTACCGAGTAACAAAATTCTGTGTTTCTGTGTTCAAATACTTTATGTACAACATATCAAGATATATTAACTCTGAATTGTTAGCAAGCACCTTCAGCTGTGGCAAGTGACCTCTTTCTTACCTATTTCAATAATTCCTTTCTCTTCTTCATTCCTCAGAAAAAACGGTATTCATTACCAGGTAGTTTTACACCTATTTATATATATTTTTTCCATTGACTAAAGTGGGAGTTGGGTTGGACCCTGTTTACTTCAAACTCTCTTTTAGTAATTGTAAAAGTGAAGCCTAATCTCACAGGTAGACCAGCATCTCCCGGGAGTTAATGAACACCCTCGTGTTCGCATTACTTCAGTGGGAATTAGAACAATCCCCACATTACCAAACTGGGTCCTGTGTGCCTTCAATTCTAGAGGTTTATAGCCCTTCAAAGATGAGGAAAAAGTCCATAAGGCAATGTTATTAGAAATAAGATTGCCCTCTTGCTTACCACATGGATGTACTGTTTTCAGTAAAAATACGATATGGTGAATGAAGAATATGCCACAGAGATGATTTCCATACAAATCTTCATTTTCTGACTAGAACCATTTCTTCCTTTGGTACCCCTTCCCCTCCTCCCCACCCCTCTATCACACTCTGCTTCTTCTTCCTCCTGGATTTTGTGGACATATCCACACAAGATGTTTTACTCTGGAGCTAATTACCTCAGCAGTAAAGTGTCACCATCTATATGTGTGGTGCTATTAGGCTGGAGAAATGAATTAACTCCACTGTAGAATAGTACTGCCCAACACAAGTACTATTCTATGGCGGAGTTATTTACTCTGATGCAGCACACATATAGACAGTAACTGCAGCTGGCTGGGACGCTGGGGCTGGGTGGACAGTGACTGGGTCTGGCTGCCTGCTGGATAGCCCTGCACTGTAGCACCCTCCTGCCCCCACCAGTCCCTCCGTAGCACGTTGAAACAGGGTGGAGCAGCTCTGGGCTGGCAGGTTGACTCCTCAGGTCCTCTGCCACCTGGGGCTGTGCTGCCTTGGCTCAGTGTGTTGCAGTCCTGGGCATGTGTGTAAATGTCGTGCTTGGGAGCAATAAACTCTGGAGTGAACCTTGCTGGAGTTATAGCTTCACATTAATGTAAAGATGCACCCCATTTTACTGCGTCTTCCTGTTCTAGTGGATTTAATACTATGTTGTGCAGTTGAGGTAGAATATAAGATTTCTGGTCTTGGGTCACTGCAGTGTCAGCAAGAGACACTTAAGGCAAAAATTCCTTTAATAAAACTGCCCTTTTCTTAATGAAGCTACCTCTCTTGCTTGAAGGTTTATCCTCGCACATTCAGCAGATTTTCAGCTCTCACTATCTGCATTTTTAGGACAGTGGTATTTATGTGACAAGTGATAAACAGAGAAAAATTAATCACTCATTAGCTGCTAGACAAATGTCATGCCCTTGGACTTTATTCAGCCAATGCAAATACGGCCATCATGTACTATATCTTCTGTGCTGTCTGATGATAGCCTTCTAGGAGTGTCCTGTGCCAGAGACAAACACTGATATTTTTCATGTTAGACCATACTTATGGAGTTGAATTTAGTCCAACTTGCAATCAGATACTAAATAACTATTACTATCATAACAGAGCTCAAGTTTAACATTTAAATAACCCTCTTCTATTTTTGCCAACCGTGTTCCCCTGTAGATTGAGTATAATAGTTTGCAGTTTTCACTTATAAGTCCTAGGCCATGGATATTGATTAAATGTAAAATGATGGTCTTTGCTGTAGATTGAGTTCAATTCCACCCCTCTGCCCCCAGTAGAAAATGGAAGTTTCTTAAGTAAAGGTCAGTTTCTGTCTGCCTTTCACTGATGACAAGAAGGGTATCAGCAGCCTATGCTTTTCTTTTGTGTTTTAGTAGTGGGAGATACTTGGTTATGGTTGACCCTGTGATGGGAACAGGAGAAGCTATAACAAAAGATAATTACCAATAAGTAATGTTTTCTTATTCTAACCCCAATGGTCATCAAACTCTAACAGCTGGAAAGACATCTTGTTATTGAATAGTATAGCAAAATCTGCAAAATCATTGCATTGTGACATCCTTATGTCAATAGATGATGATGTTGTATCATCATCAATCACTGTCATTGCATATTGATCCCATGTAATGACACAGAAATTCAACATCATTAATCTCACTCTTTCCCCCTCCTACTCAGCAGGTGAGGAGATTCACCCATTTTTCTGCTCTCATGACTTGCAGTAAAAAAGTTGTCTCCTTTCACATTCCCCAGTTTCCTGACTACCAAGAAGCAGCATGCAACTTTTCATTTAATTTGATTCTGGCTTAGAAAAAATATTTGTTTTGTTCTTTTAAAACCAAAATTAGTTTTTATGACATGTCTGGGATACAGAAACTCATATAGAGGGACTATAATTGTTTAACAGTTTATTTCCTTACAGGGTCATACACATTCCCACCTGGGATAATCTGGACTGAAAATGCACTATAGTGGACTTCTTCCTGTAATCTTTGCTCTGTGTCTTATGTCTTATCCCCTAATATTCTCTTTCAAAGAGTGCATTTGTGTAGGAAACAAAAACAGGTGATGAACATGAAAAAGTAGGAACTAACAAGAAAGAACGATTGAAAAAATCAATGGACAGTGTGAAAAAGGAAAGTATCCAAATTTAAATCTGCCAGTTAATCCACAATGTAGTAGTGATATATGAGCAAAACCAACAGCTAAGCAATGATTTAGAAAACTTTCACATGTGTAAAGATGTTTAAAAGCTGGATTGCATCATACATGAGTTTATAATGATTCCCAAGAAGTATGTACAATTTATTATTACATAGTTTAAGAAATAACTTTGTTTCACTTTTTATCTCCACTTTGGAAATTAAGCTCCCCTCCTCTAGGCATTATTATAGAAATGCTCTTCCATTTTGATGCTCAGCATCTGAATAAAAACTTACCCTTAATTAGAAGTCCAGCTGTGTAACTCCTTGGCTTCCTGCATAACTACCTAAGCCACTGGCAGTCGAGCATTGAACAAAAGTAGGAGCACATCTGTGATGAGGCCTAGGTCTGGATTTGTTTGTCAGTGTATACTCCAACCAGCAAGACATCTATTTTTATAGGGCAAGTTCAGTTGTTTACTGAATAAGTTTCTTATATACTTAAAAAAATGTGATATAGTTTCATAAGGGACCCACAATTCCTATTGTACATTTTCCCTCTTTTGACCAAAGTACTTGTATTCTATCCATACACTCATTCTTTTTTTTTTTTTTTAAGTTAAAATTGTCAGCAAAAAAGGATAAATGTTTGCCTTTTGGCAAGGAAAGAAATGATAAGTATAACAGTATGGATTAAAGGCAGATAGACTGCCACATTTGTTTTCCTCTGGAAGTACATTTCATGGGATCTCCTTTGCTATTTAAAAGTAATATCTTGCATTTAAAGAAATTTTTATTCAAGCATCATAAAGTGAAATTAAAACAGCCTGTTAATGTACTTATGAAATGTGTGGTTTCTGTTGCACTTATTTTACAGATAGGTAAACTGAATCTAGAGTAGTGAAGGGTGGACACGTCTACACAAGACACTTTACTATGCAGTAGACTAATAGACTGCGTGGTAAAGCATCACTGTCTATACATGCAGATGCTCACTGCATTGTAAATTAGTCTACTGTGCAGTTAATTTGCTACCCTACTGTGCAGTAAACCCATATAACGCTAATTGCATGTGTAGACATGCCTGGTGAAGAAGAAAACTGAAAAATTCTATTTCCATCTCTTAGAATTCTGGTATTGAGAAATCTGAAAAAACTGATACAGAACGTATCTGACTAGTTTTCTGAATGCCTGAAAAGTGTGATTAAGCCTTGCCAATATTCTAATTTATATTTTCATTCATGCACACACTTTCTACAAAGGCTTGATCCTGCTTTCATTGTGGTCAATGGCTACACTTCTATGAAGCCGCTAAACTTGCAGTTCATCTTTTGTAAAATCCCAGGGCTTGATCCATCAGCTCCTTGCATGCACATTCTTATTGCTGTCTTAACTGGACATAGACACACAAAGTATTTCAGGAATATGCACAGAAGAGCTTTGAAAAAACAATACTGGTACAGTTGTTCATCTAGTTATTGCTTTTAGTGAATCAGTCACTGGCCAAAGTACTCTGTATAATATGCCATCTAGGTAAGCTTTGAATTTCACTTACTTTATTATTGTATAGAAGACTTTATGCTCAAGTATCACATAAGACTGCTGCTAAGATTGCTGTTCCCTAAAATATTTTAAGAGCTGTCTGTGGTAGTGAAACTCACACTGCCGGTCCCAAGGAGAATCTGGGACTCGGAAAGGAGGCACAAGAAGTAGAAGTGAGGGAACTGCCAGAACCACAGGTAGGATGATTTATTAGTTCCTGCTGTCTTCAGTCGGGGAGGCGCGCGGTGTGTGGTGCCAGAAAAGTGCACCCAGAAAAGGCTGCAGGGAGAGAGGGAAGAAACGGGGAACTGAAGGGCTACTGACACTGTGGGTGCTTAGACATTGCCCCAGCTAGGGCAAAGGGAAGAGGGTGGTGAACTCTCCCCCTTTTAGAGGCTCGGAGGAGTCTCTTTACTTACCAGATGTCAGCAATGAGAAGAAGGTGGGTCAGCAGCTGAAGAGCTGCATTTTGCCGGTATTGAAAGCACCTGTAGGAGCAGAAAAGACAGCTGACTGTGAGTGGTTGTATTCAGAGCTGGCTATCAGGGGTTCCTGAGGCCAGGTTCTGTGTAATAGACTTCTGGTTAGGTACTAGATTTGAATGGACAAACCCTGACTGGAGGCCCTAATAATGTGGGCATTTAAACTGCATAAGCTGAAGGAACTGTGCTAGGCTACCATATCGAGCCTGCGGACATGCTGAGAATACTTACCAGTGACCCCCACAAAAAGCACTGTGTGTGCAGACTGTACCATCAGGTTGGTGCAAGGTCGGGGTATGAGGGGAGGTGGAGCCCTGAGGCACATGGAGGCTAGATAATCACCTATTCAGGGTCATTTGACCCCAGCGTTCTTTTCTGCCCATGGCAGGGGGTCGGACTTGATGATCTGCTCAGGTCCCTTCTGACCCTACCAGCTATGAAACTATGAAACACCATTAAATCAGAGGCCAAAATGGTTAAAGTCAGCAAGCCTCCCTCTTTATTTACCTTTAAGACCAAGTCATGGCCGGCGAGATGGGGTGGATGTGCTGTTGAGCGTCTAATGTAAGCCACCTGTTGAGACCTGAAGGCTAGCACACAAGCAGTTCCACCAAGAGAAGTAAATAATCGGATCTGATAATATATGGCTGCTTACACAGTCCAGTATATACTGTCAGTCTAAAAACATAGGTTTAACTATTTAACTTGATGGAAAAAAGCTAGTCCATCAGAGGCTACTAAAATCAGAGTTTAGGAAGCAGCTTGACCTGATATTTTCCAGGCTTTTCTTTTTTCAGGAGGGAGGGGGAAGAGCTAGGGAGCATGTAAACAGATTAAATGGGAACTACACTTACTGTAAATCCACAGAGGTAAAGAGAGTTTATTTTGTATAATTTGTTCCTGCTTAAATGTATTCACACTGGCTGCATCCACACACACAGGCGTGTGTGCTTGCAGCAGCTCAAATAGTACAAATTTGTGCCAGAGATTTGCACCTCAGTACATGTGCCTGAACATGCATTTTGGTACGGGGCAAATTGTGCCATGTGAGGAAAACTAACCGTGCCCAGCTCCTCCCAGATCTGCAGGCAGGGGGAGCTGAAAGCTGGGCCCAGCACCTGTGCTGGCCCCAGCATTATAAAAAATTTCCCTGGTGAGCAGCTCAGGGCTACTTGCCCTCAGGAGCTTCTGAGGCCTGGCCAATTGATATGTGGGGACACTAGCCCCCTGTGCCAGCTGGATTGCCTAACCTAGAAAAAGCCCTAACCTAGAAATAGCTCCTGCACCCTCTACCCACTGCAGCAGTCTGGCACTGGGGGCTGTCGTCTGGCTGTGACCTACTGCCACCTATGACAGAATCCATCCCCTTGGACCTGCAGCCCCATGTCTGCATGCCTGCCAGACCTGGATGGGGACCACATGGCCACCTGGGCTGTGGCATGGGCACTGCAGCAGAGCCACTTGCACCTCTGGGCTGGCTGTCAGTGGGCTGTGGCTGCACAGTTGACCTTCATGCAGCACTGCTGCCACATGTGTCCCTGCCCTGCCATCTGGACAGCTATCACTTGGAAGATGTGCTCATTGTGGTGTCCTATTTTGAACTGTAGAAGCATGTCCTCCTGGCTCCAAATGTCCAGGAGGTCAGCCACATTATTCGCCCTCCAGCTGGGTCCCTGGTCCCAGCCCTGGGCAGGCTCCTCTGCCTGAGTCCCACCAGTTGCCTCACTAGCAGAGATCATGGCGTTCCCTGTTTAAAAACTGCAAATTCTCTGATAAAAAAATCCCAAATTCACTCAATTAAATACCCAAAAATCCATATTCTTCCATGATTAATATGAAATGGCACTGTATATAGAGAAAGAAAGAGATCAGTCAGGCAATGTTTTATTGATATATCTACAATTTAAAAGCAATTTGGAAGCCTACCAGTGTCTCCATCATTATAATAAATAAATTCTAACTATCTATATGCTTTGGTGTTTGCTTTTGGTTTTTTATCATAGAAAAATCAGAGCTCCCCCGACCCCTTTGCTAACCAGGGTGTGGGGACAGCTGCCCCTGCAGCCACAGCTCCCACCAGTATGTCCCATCATGCCTGGTGGCTAGGTATACAGGGTGTGAGAAGTAGAGGGATGTGAGATTTGCAGGAGGGGGGTGAGAAGGGGTGTGGGGGGCTTGTGGGTGGGTGTATAGGGTGAGGGGTTTGTAGGTGGGTGTGGGGAGGTTTGGGGGGATGTGGGGTTTGTGGGTTGGTGTGGGAGGTGTGGGTAGGATGTGGGGTTTGTAGGTGTGTCTTTGGAGGGTGGGGGGGTTTGTGTGTGTGGGGTTTGTAGGGGGGGCTTCAGGGGGGCACTACACGCTCACCCCTCCACCCGTGGCAGTGCACAGCCTCTGGTGCTGGCAGCAGCAGTCAGCTGGGCTGTTGGGGTGTTTATGAATGGCTGCAGGCACAGCCCCACAGCAGTGCAGTGCTGCCTGAGACCTGGGGCCTGCACACGGCAAATGGAGCTGGCCTAGGCTAGCCCACCCCACTGGTGTGTGATTTCAGGCAGGGCGGGTACAGCTCTTGCCACTACCCATGGCTCCTGGCACTGCACATAGGAGCTGTGGGTGGTGGCAAGAACTATCCTGCTCCTGTCCAAAGGTGTGTGCCAGTGAGTTGGGCTGGCTCCATTCGCCATATGCAGCCCCCAGGTCTCAAGCACTGCAGTGCCGCCAAGGCAATGTGCATGCAGTGGACCATGAGGCCTGGCTGGCTGCTGCTGCCAGCACCAGGGGGTGTGCATCACAGAGGGGTGGGGGGGCAGGCATGTGGCAGCCCCCCCTCAAAGCCCCCTACAAACCCCACACCTACAAACCCCCCAGAAACTCCGCAGTCCACCCCCCCACATGCCTGCTTACAGGAGACAGAGTCTGGGTCCGAACTGCTGGTGCAGCCTTGCCCCACTTTTATTTGCTCCAGCATGCTCAGGCAGCATGCTGGAGTAGCAGGGGAATGTGGCAGCCATAGAGACACTCTGGTGGGTGCTAGAGTGTCTCTTTGGAGGCCCTAGCCTCTGGTTGCTTCATGGGAGCATGCCCTGTGCCACATTTTTCCAGGGTGATTTTTTTTTTTATACTGGGTTTCCCGGTATCAGATTTAGAGTCTGTGCTGCAAATATGCAACACAGGAAACTATTTTTTTCATTTATGCCATGCCTCCTGTGGCATCTCAAACTGCTTTGAGATGCCGCAACAGGTATGTGCTCGCTCGCCTGGATGCAGTCACTGGGTGCGTCTATACATATGCTTTACTGTGGAGTTGACTAATTGGTTCCACAGTAAAGCATCACAGTCTGCACATGCACTAGTATTAAGGTGCAGTAAATTCACTGTTGGGGACAGTACTATCTTAAAGTTGAGTTCTTTCCTGAAATGCACATTTAGATAGTGGCAGGGGGGGGGGTGGGGGGTGGGGGGGTGGGAGGGAGATAGTGGCAGGGGCTGGCTGGGGCATGAGGGTGCTAAAGCGCAGGACTGCCTGCTGCCCCACCCCACACTTTAGCACCCTTGTACCTAAGGCAGCCCTTCCACCACCCAATGCCACCACCCAGAGCCTGGGGCTGATTCCCCATGCCCCCTGCCAGCCAGGGGCTGCTCTACTTGAGCTCAAAGTGCTGCAGTTTGGGGTGCACGTGTAGATGCTGTGCCTGGGAGCAGTTGAGTGGTGCAAACTGCACCAGAGTTTATCATGTCACCTTAATAACATGTGTAGATGCACCTGATGTGTATAAAAATATTTAAATATTTTTCTATTCTATATTTCTCAGATTAAAAGAAGTGATTTTTTAAAATAGTATTTTTAATTCAAGCTAGGTAGAACATGGGGTGGAGGGGTCACAAGCACACTTTATCTTTGGAGCATTATCTAGGAAATCCTGGCCCCACTGAAATCATTTCCTTAACTCTCACTGACCTCAATGGGACCAGGATCTCACTCTATTGCCATTCAAAATATCAACATGCTGGTTGACTATGACTGGGTTTCTGTAGAAGCAACAGGCAGTGCTGGCTTTTGTGTAAGAGGCTGGCTGCAGTACTTTTAAAGCCAGGCAACAATAATTTGGTAAATGGTTACAAAATGTGGTGGATCAATACCAAGATCTGTTAATTTCCATTCTCACCTCAGCCCCCAAGTTTTGTGATTAAATTTAATTCAAAAAGCATATTCAGAGGTAAAACACAAAGAAGAGAGAATCAATTATTTCTCTACAGACTACAAGAATACCTTCCTAAACCTGAATGCTTAACTAATAACATACTCAGAAAAAACACTCTTCACAGCAGGTCATAAAAATGGCTTAATTTGAAAGACAATGTGCTTGGCATGAATACACAGTAGGTCCCATTCACTAAGTTATTGTGGTTTCATGTTAACATAATGAAATACTGTACTGTTCCCTCTAGACTATATGTTTCTTTACTGCCTCAGATCAATAGTCTAATGACAGTTTACCACTATTTTAGCTGCACCAAGTTTGAAATCTGTTGATATAAAATAAGGGATCATATACTATCCAGAATTACTTCTCTTTTTGTGATCTTTCTTACAGTTAAGTGTGCTCCTGAGAGTGGACCTGGTGCTTTTGAGTCACCATGGGGGAGGGAAGGAAAGTTTGTTAAGGCAGATAATCAAAGCAGAACTTAATTTCCAGTGATTTCAGTCACAGAGCATACATGAGACTTCAGTACAGGTGCTTATTCTGAGTCAGGCACTGAAAGTTACTCTGCACAAAATTCTTACTGTACTTGGATCTAGAGTTACTCCCAGGTATTACTGTTTTCACAAATTCATGCTCCCCAAATGGCACTTGGTCTTGTAAGGTACTGAACATTCTTGTGTAAGTCAATAGGAGTTGGAGCGGTATTGAGAACATCACTGAATCATGCTTTTAGTGAGAAGCAAGTGGGGGATGCTGGTATAACTGTACAACAGTGTAACAGGGGGCCTTCTCAAGGCCAGTTTACCGTTGGCCTGCCCACCTGTCTCTGGGCTAACCACCCACCTTTCTCTCCTGCTACGGCTCAATAATACATGATTACAATGTTACTCAGGCAGGAGACTACCCAGTTTGAACTCCAATGTTCAGGGGAATATCTGCAGCTCCGTTCCACCGCTACACTGTGGCCCAAGCCTTGCAGATGGCATTTCAGGCAGCTAAACTCAGTTGTACCCTTCACCCCATTAGCTCTGGCCCCCTCTCTGGGACCTTTGACTCCCCCTTAGGCCCTGGCCCCATCTCAGGCCAGTTGGGATCCCAAGCCTCCTGCCCTTTGGACATCCCTTTGCCCTTCGACCCCTCTCTGGGTCCCGGCCCCAGCATGGACCAGTCAGGTCCCTTGGGACAAGCTTAAGCAGCTTGCCTGCTTTAACCCTCACAACTCGGTTGGCAACTGAGCCGCAGGCCTTTCTAAACTCTCACAGGTCTGGGCATTACCCAGCTAAGACTGTGTGGGGGGCTGGAGGTTGTTAGGTTCCCCCAACCCACCTTTCACCAGGGAGGTTTGTGGCTTTGGCATTTCATAGGGCTGCTGCACCAGCAGCAGTCCCACCCTGGTAGGGTGCAGTTTTAGGTCATGCCCAGGACTAGGAGCCTCCTCCATCCCCATAGCCCCAACCCATAGACCTCCAAGGTGTTTCTGGCCTCAGCTCTGCCAGCTGATGTCTCGCTCATGGCAGGACAGCAGCAAACTGCTGCTTCCCCCATACAGTCTCTCTCTCAAAAATGGCTGCCGCATTCAAGCGCTTGGCTGCTGTCAGCTCCAGCCCTTAAAGTGGCAGGCACCAACAGTACAATTTATTGGATAAATCTGTGCGCTGACTAGCAGCGGTCTTCAGAATTTCCATCTACCATGCCTCTACCCAAAAGTGGTTTCTTCAGCGTCTCAGCTATAATTCTATTTAAATATTAAACAAGCCAACTCATTTACCTCGAGTAATTTTGTATAATAACAGGAGGTTGCACCCTCTGGTTTGTGATGTTGCTAATTTTAGCCATATCACTTGAAATATGGGAGAATATATTTTGAAATGGGAGGAATTTTTGAAGGCCTCAACCCAGGAAGATACTTAGGTGTTCAATGCTTAGGTGTTTGATTACAAACTTCCTTGAACTGGGGTGGAATTAAGCAGATACTTATGTGTTTTCCTGAACTGAGGCCAAAATGTGACCACAGTATTTCCCCTAGGGACCTGATAAAAATATGTCTTTTCCATTGGGGTCTCTATTTATTTAGCACATGCTATAGTTGCCTTACATATAGTGGGCACCCTTATACTACCATTTAAATAAATGGGTTGAAGTAGTAGTAGAAACATTCAGATTATTCACGCACACTCCACCAAATGATGACAATGACAACTGAATTGGCTTTGAAAGAGAAACAATAGATCATGATAACAGGATTTAATGATTATACATTGTTCCTCGAATAATAAGAAGCACAAAGAAAAGGCGAGATAAAGATAGTAGTTAACAAACAATAGCTGATTTCTGTGCTGCAAGTTATAAAATCTCACAAAAAATGGTCATGCTGGGTTCTTGATTTTCCTAATTTTTTCTCCTTCTAAATGCAGATGTGCATGACAGAGGTAACTCATAAATGTATCTTCTTAATGATGAACTTGAGTCAAAGTGCTTGCTCATTAGAGAAGTTTTAGATAACTTCCAAATGTTTGCTGATATTAATGAAAGTAATGCAACAGATATTGCACATAAAATAACAAGATCTTTCTATCATCCAAAAATAATTGTTTTGAGGACAGTTTTCTGATAAAGGAACATCATACATTATATCACATCATCACTTGCGTGTTATATACCTGCACTTCACAGTAACTGACATAACAATTGAATGTAGCCATTGCTGGATGATTTCAAACCCTTGCAGTACTTTAAGTGTGAGGAATCTAAATGTGCAAAAAGCTTAAGTATTTAGTCCCTTTAAAGACCAGCTACAAATTCATCACCAAGGGTCAGTTAATACAGCTGAAATATAGCAGTCAATATATTACCTATGGAGCCTGCAGTAGGGAATCTCATTACTCATTTCTCATTAAAGTGCATTATAGGGTAATTTTTAAATGCCAGTGAAGTTTCTTTTTATTCTAGTGGGTGGTTTGCTTTTAAAAGTGTGGCTCAAGAATAGCATTGGATGGTTGTGCTTTGATGGCTTGCTCAATCAACTGCCTATTCTACAGGAAATTTGTTCCCCACAGGAGCCAAGGAACTTACAGCATTTTGGCTAGCAAAGCTGGGTAGATTCATTATCTCCAGGGACTGAGGTACGTCTCCTGGGCTAGTAAGGCTTACAGTATCTCAGGACACAGGTGACTGGTAGGGGTGGTGCGGGGGGGCTGCCTCCCTCCCTCCCTCCCTCCCTCCCATGGCCCTTCCCTCCCTTGGGTACTTTTCCTGCCATGGCAGGGGGTTGGACTTGAATCTGTTCAGGTCTCTTCCGACCCTACCAACTATGAAATTATGAAGTTAGTCCCAGCTCTAGGCCAAGTAACTGAAGCCCTGCAGTGTGGCTCTGCATTAAACTAAAAGAGTCCCGGTGCCTCGAGCAGGACCCAGGAAAGGGAAGGACCCCTGGTGTGAGGCCAGGGAACTGGAGCCAGCAAGGGCTCGGCTCCCATGAGAGCACCCAGGGTGCGCAGCGTGCGGCACCAGGCCATCGAGAGGTGCTGGAAGAACTGCTGGAGAGAGGCTTTTATGGGACTGGCCACCAGGGGACAAGCCTTAGCTGCTTCAGAGCAGGAGCATGAGTTGCTGGGGAAGCGGGTCCTGCAGGGGAGGTGGGCTTGGGAGAAGGGTCTGCTGCCTCCACCCTCCTCCATTGTGGGAGGGGGCATGTCCACATCATGGGGCCCTAAAGGGGAGGGGCTCCAGGAAACACCCTATGAGGTGCTGAGTGCACCCCCTTATTTTGTGATTGTTGTTGTTTCGTACTGTAGAGGTTAATATAGCTATGGGTACTCCTCAAGGGAGTTTATATGGGTTTATCCGTCTTCATTGCCTATATGTGTTTATTGCCTATGATTGGAACTTACCTGTATTGTTGCCTGTGTATGTCTATGGTATTGCTACCTCAGCTTACCTCGGTTATCTAAGTTGATGTTCATATGTGTTTATTGTATCAATGCCTTGACTTGCCTGTTCCAAAGGGATAATGCTTATTCTGTGCAGGGGGGTTAATTATTGTATATGCTGTGAATCACCTGGTTTATGCTTTTGCAGTCCCTTGAAGTGATGCAATGTGTTGATTATAGGTTATTGTATATGGTGTCACATACTAATTTTACTGTAAATATGTAATGTTTCTTATTCATATTTATTTATTGTGGCAATAAATTTGTATATAGTTAAGTGCTTGGTCTCAGCCTGGCTCTGTAGAGAGAAGAGGGAACTACCCTCAGGTGGCAGGCCCCTTTCTCTGCACTGTTACCTGACCACCCCATCCCTTCCACTGGCAGACAGGGCACACCCCTGGGTTACCCAGGCTACAAATTAATTTATATATTTTTTGCCTTGGGATGTGGAATTCAAAGTTTGTTTTTTCTCCAGATGAAATTCTTGAGATTGTTATTGACATGGAATAAGGTTCCTACACTATAATCCAAGCCCATAGACACAAGGACATTTTATAAATTATAGTTAAGTACACCTGTAACCAAGTTGTAACTTCCAAGGACCAAAAGTGGAACAGGGAAGTTTGGCACCCAGCAAAGCAGCAGCACAAAGAAATAGCAGATCTTCCATGCCACTGCCAGCTGTGTAGCCTACTGATTGCAGTGGCAGTTGTAATTTTTCTGGCTCCTCCAAGCTGGTACCTGCAGTTGCTGCTTCAGTTATGTTAGTGGAGGTAAATTTGTACCTTAGTTATATTACTGCCCAGAATACTTCTCCCAGTCAGGCTTCTACAGGTTCACTGTTAAGTCAAAGCAAACAGAAACTGAATAGCTTTTATTTGTTGCGAGTTAGCTGGTCAGTTCAGCTCACAGAGGGGATAAGTGTCAGAGTGCACAAATTCAGGGTGTGAATGAGCTTTTCCAGGGCATGGTTTATGACTGACTTTGGATTGTGGACCACAGCAGATAGATTTCCTTTCTTCCCCACTTCCTCCTTCCACTGGAGGCTTTCCCTGTTGCCTTCTGAGTTGGAAACAGGAAAGGAAAACCTATGGTTTTGTATCTTCCTTTTGACTGCAATAGAATTATGCTAGATACCTTTTAGGGCTGATTCTGGTTGTCAGGGACATGACTAGGCAGGTAGGCCATGGAAGCAATATCTATAGTGGAGCCAGAAGTCAGGAGAGGAGGTCTAGGAGTAGGCAGTCACCCCTAAGGGGCAGAGGGTCAGGAATAATGTGTGCATTTGCACAAGACGCTTTACTCACTGTAACAGGAGGGACGGCAGGGCCGCCTCCTCTACTGTGCCAAGCTTTGGACTTGCACCCTCCTATTCTTGCCCGCCACGACTTTGATGATATGTGTTTTTATAGGGAGGCTACCTCTCCTCCACTTGGCCACAGTTCTCCTGCTCCAGGTGTCCTGCATATCTAAGCCTTGCGGGCCTTCTCTGTACGCCACCCTTCTCACTAGGGCCTTCTCTGTACTGCTGCCCTCCTCACTGGGGCTTCTCCATAATGCTGCCCCTCTCCTGGGGCTCTCCACGCCCACACTGGGACCTTCTCTGCAGGGCTGCCCTCTCACTGGGCTCTGCTTTGGAGCTTGGGTCTGTACCCCTAAACTCCATGCCCTCACTGGGGCTGGGGTCCTCACTCTACCGTGAGTCCCCTATGAGGCCTCCTCCATCCCCTTATAGCCTCACCCAAACCACCAGTGTCAAACAACAAAACAATACAGAAACTCAAGCCTCCAGGCTACAACTTAAACATAAGCCACCTGGCTGTAACAACATTGCTTGGGCATCTTGGAGCTGCTACTCTTTACTCTGCTAGCAGTACCTGCAATCAGGCGTCTCCATGCATCATTACTCCAGGAGCTCCTCTCTCTCTCTCTCTCTCTGGCTGCTGGCAGGGAGCGGCAGCCATCCTGGATGCCAGTAGGAATCTACCTCTGGCCTCAGCTCCCCCTCTTCATAAGAGCTAGGCCTTGCCCCTTATAGCCAGCTGACCGCTGGCAGCTGTGGCTCATTTTCTGCCTCCCGTTGCCCTGGCAACCAGCACCTGAGGAGCCTTCCGGGCTCTCTCAGTAGCAGGCACCTTAGTGTCCTGCTACACTCACGATTAGAGAAAATTACTTTACAGTAAGCATCATTGTCTACATGTACAGATGCTTACTGGGCACGTCTACATGAAATACTTTACTTGAGATTAGCACCACTTACTGTGCAGTAAATGTCTGTGTTTACACGTGCAGATGCTTACTGCACAGTAAATTGCTTTAATCATGAGTAAATTTGCTACCTGCAAATATGAATAGCAAATTTACTCATGATTAGTTACTGTGCAGTGGTACACATAGTAGAGTACTGCACATGTAGAGGCTGACCAGAAGCAAATTTGCTGCAGGTCAGCCCTGTCACTAGGGAGCTAGCCTCAGGCTAGACCCAGGACCCTGGGGTGGGCCAGCTTTATGCCTGCCCCTACCCCAGGACCTTAAGAGCCTACGGGGATGCTGGGGCCCTGGGGCACTTGCTAGCAGCCTGTGGCCACTGCTGACCACCACATACCCTGGAACAGGTATCAGAGAAGCTGCAGCAGTCTGCCCATATCCTAGTGCTGCTCCCTGGCACTGCATTGCTGCATAGCTGCCAAGGGTGCACCAACCAGCTGTGCAGGATGCTGCAAGCACCTGCCAGGCCTGGCAGTGCCCAGGGTCACCTGCAGCCAGGTTCTGGCCACTGGTTCCCATGGGTGACTGGTGCTGCCTCAGTCAGGGGGAGAAACAACCAGGGGAGGGGGTCCCCCTGTGGCCAATCTTGCTGACGGAGGGTCCCCCTCCTCAGCTGAACACGAGACAGCCGATTGGTTTGGTCAATCAGGAGACAGCTGATTGCTGCGGCCACTTCCAGAACTGGCTGTTGCCACTTCTGGGAGTGCCACAGTGCTCCACTTCCTGTCCAATGCTTGCAGGGGGGGCACCAGTGCTCCTGCCTGCCCTCCTGCCTGTTGCCTAAGTGGTAAGCTCGTCCAGTCAGGGGGTCCACTGGCACTCTCAGGGGGTGCACATGCACCCATTCCATGTCGTCACTGCTGGTTCCTGCTCCAGCTGGCCCCAGACCACCAGCCTGCCCAGACCCTGCAGCTGGTGCCTGGCACTGCATCCCTGCATGCCTGCCTGTTCCACATTGTGCCCCTGCACTGAGTGCAGCAGGCAGCTACTTAGGCCCACCAGCACTGGGACTGCAGCATGGAGGCCCAGCAAGCCATTACAAGGGCCACTCTGGCATCCTTCTGAATGACACATGCCACCTCCTGGGGCCCCAGCAGGTCCTAGGAGCAGACTTCAGACCTTGTGATGCTGCGGGAAGAAGCTGGAGTCCACAGCCATATTTTTGTGTGGAGTGGATGCTCCAGTGTGCACATTTATGAGGGACTTTTAGGCTGCATGTGGGAGCATGGGCACCAGGTTGGTGCACCAGTGCCATATAAAGGTTAAGGCCTTGTGGGCACAATTGGTCATGGTCACCAACCACAACCACCAGTCAGTGTCTGCCCGCAAGTCCATGACCTTTATGCAGCAAGTGGATGACATCCTCATACCCCAGGACCCTGGCCATAGCTGTACTATCTGTTTGAGCAGGGGTGGCCTACCTAAGCCTCCACTGCAGCCTGGCATCTGCAGTGATATGTCAATGAGGGAGGACCTCTTGACCTGCCAGGAGCCTGTCCTGCCATGCTTCCTACCCCCAGTGTTGTTGAGCAGCTCCAGGAACCTAGGCCAGTGCCTGCCTGGCCAGTTCGTGTTATAGACGTGTTATGTGACTTGCCCAGGGATAACTTTTGTGTAGTGGTAATGTACAATCTTAAACCCTGCTGAGATGATTTATTTTTTAAAGTCCCTCAGCCCTGCCCATGAGGCCAGGTTGGCCATGGCACTGCAGGTCACCAGCAGCTTCAGCTCCTCTCCAGAGGGGGCCCATACCTGGGAAGCCACACGTCGTGCCCTGTTGCCCCAGAACACCACCAGGAGCTGCATGTCCTCCCCACCAGTGGGGACCAACTCAGTATGCCTCAGCACCTGGTAAGCTCCACAATGGGGGAGGGCCCTCCCCACCCCTCCCCTGTCCCCTGCCCTGTCCCCGCCTGGCCCACCCAGGCTCCTCCTGGCTTCTGGAGTGCTGCCTCCCCCCCAGCATGCAGGGAGGGTGGAGACAATGAAAAAGTTTATTGAGGAGCCTGTGCCACCCCAGATAATCAGGCATGGGCCTCTCACATGCTGAGGAATGCATCAATACCAACAGCAATGAACTCCTTGGCTGCAGAGTGGGGGGGAGCAGGGACATATACCGCAGCCACAGGTAGCCCTCCAGGTGGTAGTGAAGGTTGGAGGGCAGGGCAGGCTTGTCCTGTGCACCATTGAAGCTCAGAGTCTTGTCCCAGGTTCTCAGGTGCACCCAGGGCACCATGGCAATCAGCAGCAGCAGGGTGTAGTGGATGGGACACCTCTAAGTCCATGAAAAAAGCTCCTTGTGGCATGCCTGGGACACTCTCAGAAGGGGCATGCTCAGGACCCCGAGTCAGCAAGGCTGGCCCTGGGTCCCTCTCGAGAGAGGCCCCCTTTGGGGGGGGCATGTGCACCAGAAGCTCTGCATCTGAGTCAGATGGGAGCCCCTTGCCCCCATTACCTGGGTGCTGTGGGCTTGGCAGCAGCACAGGAGATACTGGCCTGCAGGTGGAAAAGTGGGAGGAGTGGCTCTGGAGCCACAGCAGCAGGTGCTGCCAGGAGCCAGGGAATGAGGCACCCAATGGCCTGCCTGCCCTTGCACAACAAATGGGAACGGGGGGCTTGGATGGTAGCTGCCTGGGCCAGGCCCCTGACACAGCATCTTATACCAGAAACGTTGCAAACTCTCACAAACAAACTCTTTCTCCTGGATCTGTAGGGGGAGTGCTCCAGGAGAGAGGCATGAGTTGGCAGCTGCCAGCCTTGGCTAGGGTCCTGCTGATGCGCTGGCTCCAGCAGCACAGAATTCAGGACTGGACCCGGCTGCTGGACTGACTGGTCACCATGGACAAAGAATGCTTGGTGGACTCATGGGCCTGGAGGGCAGAGAACATTGCCCATGATGAGGTGAGGGACTGGTGTGAGCAGATGAGGGACTGGCACAAGGAGGCAAGGGACCAGGTGGACCAGGAGTTCTGGTTCAGGGTCCTGGCCCTGAAGGAGATACTTGTGAGCCCTGGAGCAGCAAGCTGTTCTGGTGGCCAGGGTAGTGGAGGCCCTGGAGGATGACTGCTAGGTGATGGACATCATCCTGGACCTAGTAGTCACCTTCATGCCACCTTCTACTCTGTCCCCAGCCCTAGCTCTGCCTGCCCTCTGCGCGCACACACACACACACACACACACACATATATATATAGTGAGCCCACCAAAAGCACCGAGCTTCTGCTTGGGGATTGCCCAAAACCATGGTTTAATTACCTTGATTAAGCCCAGGGAAGCCAGTAATCCACACTTAATAATGCATGG
The DNA here is from genome assembly GCF_000455745.1 of Alligator sinensis. Classification (NCBI taxonomy): domain Eukaryota; kingdom Metazoa; phylum Chordata; order Crocodylia; family Alligatoridae; genus Alligator; species Alligator sinensis. Next base: position 308,290 of record NW_005842880.1, read on the forward strand.
ATTAATGGCTTTCTCAGGCTTAATCAGGGCACTTAAGCTATGGTTTGGGACCATTTGGCAATCTGCAGGGAGCAGGCAGGACTGCCAGGGACCCTCAGCCAATCAGAGGTGGGGGGTAGGGGGGAGGGCTGCTGTACTTTAGTAAAGCACTGGAACAGGTTACCCTGAGAGGTCATGGAATCTCCATCCTTGCAGGTTTTTAAGTCCCAGCTAGACAAAACCTCAGCTGGGATGATATAATTGGGGATGGTCCTGTTTTGAGCAGGAGGTTGGACTTGATGACCTCTTGAAGTCCCTTCCAACCATAATTTGCAAGATTTTTATGGTTCTATTCCACAATAGCTACTCAAGAGACTGGGCTAATAGAGGATAATTACAGCCAGAAGATAAGTACAGCCAAATTACACATGGTTAAAAGTGAAGTGTCTTAAAAATCTATAAAAAGTCGTTTATGAGAAAGCCACTTTATATCGCCAGAGACTCTGGCCCTGTTTCCTACTCCTTTGTAGATTTCCTTAGCTAAGGTTTTTTTCTTTAAAATGTTTGTAGCAGAGATGTGCCATATTCTACCAAAATAGTAGGATATTTAGCAAAATGCAGCATCTACAAGTTGGCAGATGCCAACCTGTTTGCACGACTTTTATTCTTCCCACTGTTTTTATTTTGGCTCATACACTGTAGCTGCCATCCAAACTGATGGTAATAATTCAAAACAACCACAAAAAAGCATACTTATTTAAATGTTTCTTAATTTATATAGTGTCACAGTTAAAACTGGCAAGAACTACCTCACTGTATTCAAAGCACCGAGGTGTATCTAACCCTTCTGCCAGGCACTGGATGGCAGTAACAAGGGTTGGGTTCAACTTTAGGGGTTTTGAAGATAGTAAGAGTTCTGAGTCAAAATTTTAAATCCTAGTTTTGGGTGCCTTTGTTGTGTAGTCTTTTTTGCTGAGGTCCCTTCATCTGTATTATTCTGAATAGTAGATACCCGCTCGGGATTAAACTTCAGACAATCAGGCCCCAGGTATCTAAAATTGTGACCATCAAAATCTATGGACACATCCAAAATTTTGGAACCAGAAGATGTACCAAGGTCACATAACAGTGGCATTCCAATTTTGGAACAGACTTCAGGACTACTGACTTTCATATCCCTGCTTTGGACTGGTCTAAATGAACACTTTGGGGAGAATAGCATTTGGATACAAAAATATCATCATTATCACTGAGTCTTCTGTTTATATAGTATACTCTGGGGATTTAATTTTTTTAAGCACTCAGTGTAGTCCTAACTCTGTACCCATTGAACCCAATGGTTATTTCATGTAAGAGGCACCAAGTTAATGAGAGGCCACCTTACAAAATGTCTCCTCTGATATTGTTAGGGTTGATATTAGTCTGAGAGATATTAAAATAATAATAAAAAAACAAACATTTCCAATTTGGGGCTGGTAGGCATTAGATATATTTTAAACTAAGTGCTAGGGAGTGCTATAGACTGAAACACATGTACGTCTAATACGGTCCTGCTATTTTGAAACACTTTTGGCCACTTTTGGTTGTTAAAATCCGTCAAAACATTACAAAAATTATGCTTATGCTTGGGACTACTACAGATCCCTTTCTATGGCTGGGAAAAACTCTCACCCCTCTCCATTGTCAGGGGCCATCAAAAAAACACAGGCTGCCTGCACATGTGCTGGTTCATGTTCTAATTAGAACGCATCAGTGCAGACTTAATTAATAAAATCTGCTCTTTATTCTAATTAGAACGCTCAAGCATGGCTTCACCATCACAAGTATAAGCCCCAGGATATTTTAAAATGGCAATGGGGTGCTTAATTATACCTTGTCAAATGAGGTTTACATAAATCATCCCATAGCCATTTTTAAACTTGCAGGGGCTTAGTACATGTAATGGTGAGGCATTTTAATTGGAGCAGCTCTCCAGGAATCACTCTAATTAAACCTCCTCACACCTGAGTACGTGTATATGCAGCCACAAAGATCAAGGAGCCCCTTGGCTTCCAAAATGGAGACCTCTGAAGTAAGATCAAAGAGGCAGATAGAGGACTTGGCTTCTCTGATGCAGGGCATAGTTAGAGAGATTGTCAAGCATTAAAATTGCAGTGAACTGTGTGGGCTGGGAGCGGTCCGAGGCCCTCGGGGGCGCGCGGCGGGCTGTGGCTAGCAGCCCTGGTACGCGGGTCGGGGAATGCAGGCCGGCGGACTAGAATTAGGCACGGACGTGTAGCGGTTGATTAAAGATTATTTTACTTACACCGTAGATGGTCACGGTGCAGGCAGGAAAACTTGCTTGAGTTGCAGTTACAGATAGGAAAGAATAGCGGACAAGAGTTCTAATCTCGCGAACTGTAGTCCAATCCGGCTGAAGGCTCTAAAACCGCAAGCCCGTCGTGTCAACCGAAGAAAACAACTCGGAGAAGAGCTCTGGATACACTCACAGGAAGTTTGCTAGGCTTCGTGGAACTTGCGCTCAGGGAAGGGGTTCGTCGAGGGATCGTGCTCAGCGACGGGGAGAGGCCAGAGGTTGATCAGACCCCTATAGCCTTCTTAAGGTACACGCTGGGTCCGTTAGGCTCCGCAGCGCTTAGAGTTCTTCATGAGACATGAAGTCCTCTTCCTCCAGATGGTTGTGGAGTCCTCCAACTTGGGCGGAAACCGCTCAAACCTCTTATACGGCTAGCAAGCCAATCGCTAGCCGCCACGTGAGAATAATTTAGAACTGGCCAATAGTGGGACACAAATTTGCATGCGGGTGGCGGGAACTTCTTTGCAACTGGGTTTTCTCTTTTCAACTGAGAAATGCACCTTGCAAAGAAAACTCCTAGTGGCGGGAAATAATTTAGCAGTGCCGAAGCACGCACACACAAAATCACACCCTTGGGTTGTGACATGAACAAGACTCCGAATTTTTTGATAAATGTTTAGACTTCATTGGACACCCTAGTGAAATGGGTTCAGGGAGTGGAGTACAGGGTTTCTGCCTGTGAGGACTGGGCTGTGGAAATGGCCAGGCAGCCAGGCTCTCACACCAAGGAGCTGCAGGCTTTGAGGGACAAGATTCTGGACTTGGAAGGGAGATCCAGGAAATACAACATCTGCATTTTGAGGTGCCTGAAAAAAGTAATCACACCGAGTTTGTAACAAAACTACTTGTTAGCATATTAAAACTTATGTGAGACATTGATTTGGAGATAGGAAAGTCTCACTAGTCTCACTGGAAGAAGCCTGAGCAGGGAGGAAAACCTAGGGTCTTCAGAGCCAAATTCCTGCCATTTATCACCAAAGAGAGTGCTCAAAGGTGCCAGATAACTAGGAAAGATGATGTGGGGTGAGCCTGGCTGAGGTGGCTGACAAGCAGTCTCTGTTTAAATCAGCAAAACTACAGGCCAGATGCAAGTAGCTGAAGTACTTCATGAGGTACCCTGCTGTCCTGAATATGATTCACTGAAGGAAAGCCTGCAGTTTCTCTACCCTACGGAAGCAGAAACTGTTATTATATCAATACCATCTGAGGAGGGTATAATCCTTCAGAATTATGGAATAATTTGAGTTGCACAAAAAAAGAAAAGAAAAAAAGGGCGGGATTTTAGATTGTTAAACACTACTTATTAATATGCAGTAGCTTTCATATGATTTTTATTAATGTCTTTGTCTTTGTTGTCATAGAGTGGTAGAAAACTTTGGTTTGCATTTGCCCAAATATTCCTGGCAGACATAGGATGTCACATAATAAACTTACTGTTAGTACTTTTAGTACTTTATAATTAGTTTTTTCTTAGGGTTGGCATGCTGGTCAGTTGACTGGTCAAATATTGTCAATTGACTGGTAAATTGAATGCATACTTTTGACCAGTCAAAGATTATAACAATTTTTACAAAAAACCCCTACGTTTTTGTATTTATCTTGACAGAAAGGTGATTATTTTATTGGTTTTGACATATTTCTTAATGGAAAATTTGCACTTTTTCTGTGTATTATTTGGACCCATTGGCAATTTAAAAAAAATATTTGACTGGCCAATTGACTGAACTGTATATGACAGGTCAGTTCTTTTCCCCTTTCCCCTGATGATTTTTTCAAAAGTGTGTTTTGGACTAAATGTTGTTATGCACTCTAAAATATGGGAGAATGTTGATACCACAAACTATGGCAGTATACAGATAAATGGGGTACATTTGATTTAAGAAAACTGGCAAATTGCCAGTTATAGACAAAGTTGAACATAGAAGATAAAGCCTCTGAGAATGACCCGTCCTATTAAGCATGTATCTTGGAATGTAAAGGACCTTAGTTAAAAAAAAGAAAATATATTTTCTTAAAAAACAGAAGAACTGTATAGCTATGCTCCAAGAAACTAATCTGTCAGTAGAGGAACCTCAACAATTAAAGCATGGTTGGGTGGGGTTAGCAATTCTTAGTGTGTATAAGACAGTTATGTGGAGTTTCTATTTTAGTACATAAAAATTTTGCCCTCATTTGACTGACATATCTGATGATCAAGAAGGTAGGTTTGTTTCTGCAAATGTTAAAATTATGGATTTCATTTTTACTTTGGGATTTTTTTATGGTTCCAATGCAGACAATCCAATATTTTATCATTCTTTTTTTGTTAATCTTGCTGAATTTGGGAAATACTCTTATATTTTGAGGGAGACTGGAATGAATGCCTGTCATCGATAGGACTTGTGCTCCCCTGTCCACAAAATCTAAGGAAGTTATTAAAAGTTATATATCAGGATTTAGTAGATATTTGGCAAATAATGAATTCAACAATGAGGGATTGTTTTGGGTTTTTTTTTTCTTTTCAATGCCTCATTCAGCATATTGTAAAATTGCTTTGCAAGGTCTCTGATCAGGCATGCCTGGCTAGGCCAAGCAACTGAGTTACCACCCCTTTCCCTGATCCTTGGCTAATGTGACTGTCTCAGTTCTCTGCAACTAGATGGGCTGCTGAAGGTGCCACTCACCCATTATAAGCCCACCTGCAGCTTCAGGCTGAAGACATTAGCGCAGCCCCGTCAATAGCTGGTCCGCCCACCCCCAGCATCCCGGCTCTTTAAAACAAAATAAAAAATAAAGTGCAGGGTTACTGGGGCCAGGCAGGGCAGCCATTGACTGGGCTGGGAGAGTGGGAGGGGGATGGGGGATCATGGCATAGCTCCCCCACACAGTGTGGGGCATTGGGGTGCAGCAGGGATTCCCCCCCACCCAACCTTGCAGGAGCTGGTGAATACAGGGCTTTTTTTTTTAAGTGCCAGGATGCTGGGGCCAGGTGGGGCAGCCATTGATGGGGCCGGGAGCATGGGTGAGGGATGGAGCCTGGTTGATTTGGAGATTCAGCCAATTTGGCGGCAGCTGAATCTCCAAATCAGATTCCGCCAAATTGATTCGGGACAGTGATTTGAATCACTGAATCAAATCACTGTCCCTCAAATCGGCCTAATCTGAATCCGAAGTAAATACTAGCCACTTTGCAAAAGCCTAGCAGTCATGCCTTTACATAGCCTCAGTCTGTTCTGGCAAGCCTCGCATTCTTTGGTTTTCCTGGCTCCTGACTTGGCTGTGGCTTTTCCTGGCCCTGATTTCAGATCTCTCCTGGAACTTGGTCCTGACTCTCTGATCTCTGGTTTCAAATTTTAGCTCACTTATTTGATTATACCTCTCAGATCTAGAGTTGGGTATTGGCTGGTCAAATAAAGTTTGGTCAGTTGACCAGTCAAAATCAGTCAAATATTGTAAAAAATTGCCAAAAGGTCCAAATAATGCACAGAAAAAGCACAAATTTTCCATTAAGAAATGTTCCAAAAAACAATAAAAAATAATATTTCTGTCAAGAAAAATACAAAAAAAATTAGTTGTTTTGTAAAATTGCTATAATCTTTGACCGGTCAAAAATATGCAGTCAAAACAATATTTGACCAGTCGATTGACCAGACTGCCAGCCCTACTTGGATCTCTCCCTTCAACTCTCCTGGAATGTGGTACCCTTCCTGTCTGCTATTCTGGCCCAGACCCCAACCTGACACTTGGGTAATTGGTGCTCCCATCTTGCTGACTACTAGGTTCCTCCTAGTGTCCTACTGTAGGCTCAGCCACCTATGTTCCAGCTGGACCCTTACACTGACTACTCTTTAATTTGTTAAAGCAAAATTAATTCTGTGGTCAATGTCACTTTTGGCTATATCAGACCATGCTGTCTCAGCTGTCTCAGACCATGATGAAGTGAAGATTCAACTCTTCCTCACAGAAAGACCAGCTGTAAATAATTACTGGCAACTCAATGCCTGCTTGTTGAATGATTATGAATTTGAAGCATTCATTTCAGAGGAGTTCAAAAATGTTTTGGAGCTTAATCAACCTACTACATCTTTCACTCTGATATTATGGGAAACTATTAAAGCCTTCTAATGAGGGTGTATAATATCATATGCTTCTGCAAAAAAGAAAAAGAAAAAATAGGATACAGAAATAGATCCTTTAATAAGAAAACTTAGCTCTTTAGATGATGATTATGTCACAAATCCTTGCCTGACAAGCTTGGTGTCCTTACAATATAAGATATGAATCAAATGAATTACTGGGGCGTACAGATGTTCAGGGAGGTTAGGGGGAGCTTAGATTGCATTAAAAATGGCCATCTGATCTAACCTAGTTAGCACAGGTGCAAATTTTACACTTGGCATCCTAGTTAGGTCAATCTAAGTGTGAACTGTACAGAAATCACAGGAAAGTTACATCAGTCTAAAAATGGCCAACCCAATCTAAGTTGACCTTACTTCTGAGTTTCACCTACCTTAAATTGGGTTGGCCATTTTTAGATCAATTGAACTTACCCAAACTTCTGTGTAGTTCCCAGCACAGACCTAGGGTGGGAAAGCATTAATGGATGGGTCTGTATCATCTTGGTGGGAGGTGGCCAGTGGTGTCCTGCAAGATTTGGTTCTTGGTCCTGTGCTGTTCAACATTGTCAACAATTTATAGATTCATAGATGTTAGGGGCTGGAAGGGACCTCATGAGATCATTGGGTCCAGTCCTCCTGCATTTGGGCAGGAAAGACCGCTGGGGCCAGATCTGACTCCAGCAAGGTGTGCATCAAGGTGTTTTTTAAAGCTCTCCAGGGTAGGTTAATATAACACCTCTGGGGGGAGTCTGTTCGAGACCCTAGGCTCTCAAATCATAAAGACATTTTTTCCTTATGTCTAATCTGAAGGGATCTTCAATCAGTTTGTGTCCATTGTTTCTTGTCTTCCCCCGGGGTGCCTTGGTGAGCAGATGCTCCCCCAGGCCTTGATGTACAATCCTAATGTACTTATAGGCTGCCACCAAGTCCCCTCTAAGTTTTCTTTAGTCCAGGCTGAACATTTCTATGTTTTTCAGCCTCTTCTTGTATAACCTGCTCTCCAGACTTCTAATTATGTGTGTGGCCCTCTGTCCCAGGGAGACAGTTGCTGAGGAACTAGAGATCCCTCCCGCAGCAGGATCCAGAATGGGGGCTCACTGTTGTCGTGGAAACACACGCAGCATACTTTTGGGTCAGGTCAGCAGAAGCTTTTATTCAAAAGAAACTACAGCTGTAGGGGGGATTCCAAAGTGACATGGATTTCCCAAGCACTTGGAAGGGGTCCCCCCCAAGAGCAAAATCAGGAGGCTTATATACTTTTTAACAGTTGCTTACAACTCACGTGATCATATAGTGAAATTAGCATGAAAAGCGGCTATAACATTACTTCATTATTTCTTTGCTGTAATCAGGATGGGAACTAATGGGGGAGGCGAGGTTAGTTCACAAACCTCCTTCTTGCACCTGCAAATCAGAGTTGTACATACTTTTTGCTATCTTCAAGGCCGCGGTGAGCGAAGCAGTTGCAGAGGAGTTACAAAGAACAAACACTTTCTCTTATCTGTTCTACTATACAGAGCCAGCAATTCTCCACAAAGCGGTTATGTCATCTTATAACTAAAATAGTCAAAGTTTAAGGCATATATTTTTTCTGATTCCACAGTTCCCCCCCCTTTGAGACTATTTAGTCTCACTTTACCCTTAAATTTTTATTCTCATGAGCCCCTCTATTTCATCATGCAGCCTTTCATGTTTTCTTTCAATCTGCTCACACTTTTGTAATACCATTATTCTAGACTCTGCTGTGGGTTTTCTTGCCTTGCTAAAGCTTCTCCTGCTGGCTTTCACGCAGCAGAGGATCAGTTGCACTAAGACATAAAACATTATCAGAACTATCAAGACAAACAATATTCCATACAGGATTTTCTTGCCAAGGGCCCCGAAATCTGGGAGCCAGGAGGTTAGCCAAGACCACATTTCCTTTAGACCCCAGTCAGTATTCTCTGAGGCCACTTGATGTAAGACCCTTAACTGACTTCGGATTTTACGAATGTCAGTTTCAATTCGCATGTCCTGATTGACATAGACACAACAGGTGGAGTTTACTAAGGCACATACTCCTCCCTGGGATACCAATAGGTAATCTAGGGCTACGCGGTGTTGTATAGTTACTTGTGAGATCTGGGAGATCTCTTCTTGCAGAGCCTGAATTGCATCCGCAGTGGCATTTCCCATAGCTTCCATTGTGGCTGAAATGTTAATTATGGCTAGTTCCAATTCTCTTACTCCAAGCCACGGTATGAAGGTTCTCACAAATTGATGGAACCCTGTGTTTCTGGTAGCTAAGGGGTTAACCGCCCTTTTCATGTGATGGTTGAAATTTTTTACTTGTTCCAGATATATTGTACTATGCATTTCAAAACCAGGGATAACACGTCCAAGAGTGCATGCCCCCACCCAATTCCAGGGCAAGATTTTATGAGCCCTGTTTCCGCAGAGCCAGTAAAGGCCTGGGGCAGAAAGGGTACTCAAATCTCGACAGGTGTTGTGCCATATCCGGCACTTTCGATTAATATGCATCGTATAGGACGGACCACGTTCAGCTGTTATCCTGCTGGACCGAGATATATTACAAGAAGTAAAATTGGAGTCAATGTAAAATTCCGATCTGTTTGCAATGAGAGCAACATGAGGTTCCTTAGAAAAGTTGTAGACCATGAATCCTGTACAATTGAGAGAGGGTACATTACCCAACAGGATTCCACTGGTGCTATTGGGGCTATAATCTAGAGTAGTTAGGCAATGAGGGTAGTGTCCTACAGGTGTGGCTTTATTATAAGCTCCGGTGTTGTTGGATCTGTAACAGAAAGGCGCCTCTACTCTTGGGGAGATTATCCAGTTAGCAGGGGCGGCCCTCCATTCTTTAGGAGCGGACCGATGGGCAGCTAACGAGTAGTGTCTAACGAAGCCGCCGTTTATTGTTCCCCATTGCCGGAGGGATATTGGTACTCCGATCATTGGGATTCCTTGTTGTAGGTGCGCTGGGCTGTGAGAGCATATCCAGCAGTCACTTTTATTTCCAGCTTGAGCCACCGTACGGGAGATCTGCAAGTACAAATTTTTCTCCCACCCCCCTTGGGTGATACTGAGATACCCAAGTGTGATATATAAGGATATCAGTGCCATTTTTAGATACAGGAGGGACAAAGAATTTTAACAACAAACATAACCAGCACCAGTAAGAAAAAGAACACTATCAGCC